>NC_073694.1:136543831-136786495 GCF_029784165.1 Wyeomyia smithii | reverse complement strand
CAATTTTAGTGAGGTAATATTCAATGATGAACCAAACGGTCGAATCAAACATGTTTTGGTCATATTATTATAATTCTTGTTTTAGACAACATACATCTCTGAGTCGGTTCTCCGTCAGACGTGGGTGCTAGATGTAGACTGATTCAGGTAGGCGCTTGATGACAGTTGCGTCATCAAAAATCATTCGTCTGGAATGAAAGAAAACCAGCTGTTTTGCTACTACCAATGAAATCGAAACTTCATCCGGTAGCTAGGTGTCCTTTCAAGGTAATAGAGCAGAAATACAACCTGTTTGCAAATGCAACTATTGTAGCGGAGCCAATACGGGAGAACGGGTGGCATTTGCAACTGTAAATACGACTCAGGCTCTTGTTTTAAATAAAAATCAACACGAATGTTATAATGTATCACATTAGAAGCATTAGAAGCAAGAAATATAAACTACCAACCTTGACAACGAAAGTTGATGTTCAATTTTTTGTTATGTATCACGATCAGAATAAGCAAGATTGACGTATCACATCAAGCAGCTGTTTAACATTTTTTTTTACCAAAGGTTAGTATTTATTATGAGTTTTCATGTTGAAAGATAGGTTATGCACCGATGGGTTTGAACCACAGTAGCAACGGTTATTACTGAGGATTTTTCATTACCTTTCAAATATATTTTTCTTTTTTCCTATCCTTAAAAATGCTCGGAGCTTCTAGAATCGTTTTCGACCATTCTAGACTGCCTACTCCTGTCCCACAGAAACTGTATTCGGCGCTCGTGTGCCGCTACACGTAGTAATATCGGGTTCCTCAATTTACACGGAAATCTGAGTAATCATTCCGTACTGGACGGCTTGCACGTTTTGATGGGTGCGACACTTCTGCACCTTGGCTAGTTGTTTGTTATGTGAAACCTTCGTGTGACCCTTTCCACTATGCACCGAAACTTATTTTTCTGTTTGCTAAGTTCGAGCGAATAAGCAAACTTACTGGATTACTTGACGCAGAGGTTTTTCTTCCATACTTTGATGTTTGTACGTCTGTATATTGCAAATATTAAACGGCATTTGATTAGATTGCTTTGCTCATAGGTACCACACTAGTACAAATTGATCATAATGAATGATATTTCAAATTAATTTGTTATTCATCCGGATAAACAGCCTGAAAATGATCATTCTTAATAAATTGAGCGTCTTAGTTCAGTATATTACGTGAAGCGATTGATTTGATGGTTTGTATGATATCCTTACAGAACTACGATAATCTGCCTAAGTTATTTGTAATAAACGGGAAATAATCGAAAGCTTTGGATTCCCAGCAACGGTTTTAAGGTTTTCTAAGATGAAGAAGTGTGCGTGTGCGTCTATATCATATGCTACTACTGCGTCTTATCTGCTGATCTCTTTCCGGTACGCCTGTCTTTCGCCATCCACTGAACTTCCCTTCATCATATGCGGCTATTGATGCCATCATATCTTATTTACGCGATTGATGAAGAGACGCGCCTCTTGGGCAGGTGTCCAGCTGCTGGTCTGACTGACGATATGGAGCACAACGGGAATAATGCGGTTAACTTGAAGTGAAATTTTGTTTTCAATTTGGTACATTCTCATCTCTGGCAATAAATTACTGAATTCTTGGGGATTTCATCAAAAATTTACATTCCAAGTACACTGAAAAAACTGCACACGCCCATCCAAGTGTTTCATTACTTGGATATGAAAATAGCTCTGCATTGTTATTTGAAGAATTTTTTTATCGAATTCAATCATTTTTCACTTTCGTTTCTAGTTGTCACACACATCAACTTACATCTATGAGCCACACTCCATTTACGTATGATTCCAACATCCCTTTCAAGTGAGTTGCACTTGAATCTGCCCCACTGTTTCATCATTTCAGTTGATTTGTTTTGTTTTTATATGTCAAATGAAAAGTCGTTTGTGTTGAAAGGTAGAAAAATGGCGACAGATGAAAAGTCAGCGAGTGTCATACGGCTTAGAAGTTCGACGATTTTCTGGACTACATCTGTAAATTTTTGTAAGGTAAGTGATTTATGTCATGTAAAAGAATCGAATTCTAATCCTATTTCGTTCTTCTAGTACAAGATCACAGAGATACTGATGGAAGCATCTTCACGCTAGAGGCAAGTATTTGTTATTCTAAAGTGTTTCGCATATGAATTCTATATATTTTGACCAGTAGGGCGAATTCAAGTGCAAAACACTTATAATGTCGTGTCGATTTCTTTCAGTGTAGTTGCTACTCTCCTTCAGTTAGGAATCGAATTTCATCGAAGTTATTATGCAAATACTAGCTTACTGTTAATCATGAAGTTATGAAAATTTCAACCGAAAAGTTGCCACTTTAATTTTATAATTGACGGGTCTATTTCGATTTTTGTCAATATTTGATTTTCGATTTTTTCCAAATTTTTAGTGCAATCAAACTACTGACTTACTGAAAGGTAAGCAATTGTGTAAAAGAAAACATAAAATATCGTAAGTGTTATTCACAGACTTCGCAGCCAAATATTTGGTGTACAAGACAATTGTGAGGCTAGTGCTATGATCGTCTCTGCTTGAGACCAGTTGGGAGGTTTAAAATTCGAAAATAAAAAACTTTACTTTCATACAAAAACTATCGAAATGGATATTTCAAAAGTTACAAGCATTTCTACTTTGGGTAACAGGAGTTAAAAAAACAATGTACTCTCGTAGACCCACACTTGCTACTATATGAAAATTAGAGATACTCAGAGAGAGAGAGGTAAGCGAAAAAAAAGAACCACCATTTGGCAACTAGGTTTCACGTGTCAGAGGTACCATGTTGACTAACTTTTTCTTTCGACTCGTAAAACTGATGGTTTTTGCTTAAAATAAGTTACTTCGCAGGTAAAATTCAAAATGAGCAATGTTATCAAGCTGTCATCGGGGAGCTGCGTAGCCGCAACGTTACAGAGTTCGCTTTGACAAGCGGTTGGTCATGGGTTCGAATCTCAGTATAATTAGGCCTTTCGATGTCAAAAGGACTTACGTGTGGGTTTTGTTTTGCTTCACAACTACTCTTTCACTCTGAATTGTACACAACACCTCGATGACTTTATCTTAGCAAAATAAGTCTCTCTATACTAAAACTGTAGGAAAAAGATGCACACGAAACTTCTCTAGGATATTATGATTGGCGATGTTTGGAGGGAAGAACGGTGAATTAGAGCAGTAAACATTGAAAAGAAGGGTAAAATTATATTACACACACGTACTATACTAAGGGAACATACTTAAATGACGTAGCATTTTTTATGATTTTCAAACCCCCCTTCCCCCTCGTAGCATTTGGTCACAAAACCTTAACCCTCCTCTAAAAAAACGTAGCATTTGATTAACCCCCCCCCCTCCGATTCTGAGAAAAACGTACAAAAATACAAGTGGTAACTAACTACAAAAAAATTACTTGAAAAAAAAATGGCCATGTCTAGTTAAATTTATTTATCACTCATACACTTGTGACAGCATTGAATATGATGTTACCTTCGCTCTAGATTAATGTCTTGTGCTTCGAATGGTTTGTGTTTTGGTACGAGAAGGAAAGATGTTTATACAACTTCGCGTGATCTATGTCTGTAGGAAACACAGGAAATGTTCCGGAATTCGCAAAGAAAAAAATAATCCCTGCGCTCACCAGCTTTGAAAAGAAACGAGTATGTTGTAATTTTCTCTATTAAAAGCCACAAAGAAACAACGTTTTTGTTTTAAAAACAGATTGTGTATTTGGAAATCCAAGTGATTGTTTATGTAGCAGAGCTTTCAGAATATTTTAGAATGTCAAAAAGATTTCGACAGCTCGCGCTGTAAAATTTTGTGCAATGTTTTAATGTATCTTTAGTATATATTTTTAAACGCATAAAATCGATCTTTCAAAATAAATGCTACGTCGATTTTAATCCAACCTCCCCTTGTCACAGCTTGTCACAAAACGATGATATCCCCCCTCCCCCATGAATGCTACTCATTTAAGTATGGTCCCCAAGCATCTGGTCCCGAGGTATGGTGCTGGTCTGAACAGCCAGTTGTCGTGAGTTTGAGTCTCGGCTCGAGAGAAGACTGTTAGTGTTAGATTGTAGCGCTAGCCCCACAATTAACCTGTACACTAAACAGTTGGCTGCGAAGCCTGCACTCTTAGATTTTATTGACGAGAACTCAACAGCTAATAAGTTCAGCGAAATGCCCTACATGTTTTCGGCAGAATTTTCAAGAACTTCGGCAAACAAAATATCAATACATGCTGGGTAACGGTAGATCGATATATTTGTCGAAATATATTACTGATATTTGTTAAAAACTTTGCTGAGCTCGACCAACTGCCGAAATAAATTGAGTGTGTGTGTATAATAAACAGTAGGTCGAGTTCCGAATCTCAATAGCGGTATTGATAATAATAGAAGTGCGGAATACAGCAGACACCCGAGCATATCTGTTTATGTTTATGTTTAACAATTTCGTAACATGATTTGTAACATATCAGTAGCAGTGAAACAGTTAAGAAACTTGTTTCATGTTACATTATGTAGGGTATCATAATGATCATAATGAATGATATTTCAAATTAATTTGTTATTCATCCGGATAAACAGCCTGAAAATGATCATTCTTAATAAATTGAGCGTCTTAGTTCAGTATATTACGTGAAGCGATTGATTTGATGGTTTGTATGATATCCTTACAGAACTACGATAATCTGCCTAAGTTATTTGTAATAAACGGGAAATAATCGAAAGCTTTGGATTCCCAGCAACGGTTTTAAGGTTTTCTAAGATGAAGAAGTGTGCGTGTGCGTCTATATCATATGCTACTACTGCGTCTTATCTGCTGATCTCTTTCCGGTACGCCTGTCTTTCGCCATCCACTGAACTTCC
Source organism: Wyeomyia smithii (assembly GCF_029784165.1). Classification (NCBI taxonomy): domain Eukaryota; kingdom Metazoa; phylum Arthropoda; class Insecta; order Diptera; family Culicidae; genus Wyeomyia; species Wyeomyia smithii. Next base: position 136,781,586 of record NC_073694.1, on the reverse strand, counting down.
CTTCATCATATGCGGCTATTGATGCCATCATATCTTATTTACGCGATTGATGAAGAGACGCGCCTCTTGGGCAGGTGTCCAGCTGCTGGTCTGACTGACGATATGGAGCACAACGGGAATAATGCGGTTAACTTGAAGTGAAATTTTGTTTTCAATTTGGTACATTCTCATCTCTGGCAATAAATTACTGAATTCTTGGGGATTTCATCAAAAATTTACATTCCAAGTACACTGAAAAAACTGCACACGCCCATCCAAGTGTTTCATTACTTGGATATGAAAATAGCTCTGCATTGTTATTTGAAGAATTTTTTTATCGAATTCAATCATTTTTCACTTTCGTTTCTAGTTGTCACACACATCAACTTACATCTATGAGCCACACTCCATTTACGTATGATTCCAACATCCCTTTCAAGTGAGTTGCACTTGAATCTGCCCCACTGTTTCATCATTTCAGTTGATTTGTTTTGTTTTTATATGTCAAATGAAAAGTCGTTTGTGTTGAAAGGTAGAAAAATGGCGACAGATGAAAAGTCAGCGAGTGTCATACGGCTTAGAAGTTCGACGATTTTCTGGACTACATCTGTAAATTTTTGTAAGGTAAGTGATTTATGTCATGTAAAAGAATCGAATTCTAATCCTATTTCGTTCTTCTAGTACAAGATCACAGAGATACTGATGGAAGCATCTTCACGCTAGAGGCAAGTATTTGTTATTCTAAAGTGTTTCGCATATGAATTCTATATATTTTGACCAGTAGGGCGAATTCAAGTGCAAAACACTTATAATGTCGTGTCGATTTCTTTCAGTGTAGTTGCTACTCTCCTTCAGTTAGGAATCGAATTTCATCGAAGTTATTATGCAAATACTAGCTTACTGTTAATCATGAAGTTATGAAAATTTCAACCGAAAAGTTGCCACTTTAATTTTATAATTGACGGGTCTATTTCGATTTTTGTCAATATTTGATTTTCGATTTTTTCCAAATTTTTAGTGCAATCAAACTACTGACTTACTGAAAGGTAAGCAATTGTGTAAAAGAAAACATAAAATATCGTAAGTGTTATTCACAGACTTCGCAGCCAAATATTTGGTGTACAAGACAATTGTGAGGCTAGTGCTATGATCGTCTCTGCTTGAGACCAGTTGGGAGGTTTAAAATTCGAAAATAAAAAACTTTACTTTCATACAAAAACTATCGAAATGGATATTTCAAAAGTTACAAGCATTTCTACTTTGGGTAACAGGAGTTAAAAAAACAATGTACTCTCGTAGACCCACACTTGCTACTATATAAAAATTAGAGATACTCAGAGAGAGAGAGGTAAGCGAAAAAAAAGAACCACCATTTGGCAACTAGGTTTCACGTGTCAGAGGTACCATGTTGACTAACTTTTTCTTTCGACTCGTAAAACTGATGGTTTTTGCTTAAAATAAGTTACTTCGCAGGTAAAATTCAAAATGAGCAATGTTATCAAGCTGTCATCGGGGAGCTGCGTAGCCGCAACGTTACAGAGTTCGCTTTGACAAGCGGTTGGTCATGGGTTCGAATCTCAGTATAATTAGGCCTTTCGATGTCAAAAGGACTTACGTGTGGGTTTTGTTTTGCTTCACAACTACTCTTTCACTCTGAATTGTACACAACACCTCGATGACTTTATCTTAGCAAAATAAGTCTCTCTATACTAAAACTGTAGGAAAAAGATGCACACGAAACTTCTCTAGGATATTATGATTGGCGATGTTTGGAGGGAAGAACGGTGAATTAGAGCAGTAAACATTGAAAGGAAGGGTAAAATTATATTACACACACGTACTATACTAAGGGAACATACTTAAATGACGTAGCATTTTTTATGATTTTCAAACCCCCCTTCCCCCTCGTAGCATTTGGTCACAAAACCTTAACCCTCCTCTAAAAAAACGTAGCATTTGATTAACCCCCCCCCCCTCCGATTCTGAGAAAAACGTACAAAAATACAAGTGGTAACTAACTACAAAAAAATTACTTGAAAAAAAAATGGCCATGTCTAGTTAAATTTATTTATCACTCATACACTTGTGACAGCATTGAATATGATGTTACCTTCGCTCTAGATTAATGTCTTGTGCTTCGAATGGTTTGTGTTTTGGTACGAGAAGGAAAGATGTTTATACAACTTCGCGTGATCTATGTCTGTAGGAAACACAGGAAATGTTCCGGAATTCGCAAAGAAAAAAATAATCCCTGCGCTCACCAGCTTTGAAAAGAAACGAGTATGTTGTAATTTTCTCTATTAAAAGCCACAAAGAAACAACGTTTTTGTTTTAAAAACAGATTGTGTATTTGGAAATCCAAGTGATTGTTTATGTAGCAGAGCTTTCAGAATATTTTAGAATGTCAAAAAGATTTCGACAGCTCGCGCTGTAAAATTTTGTGCAATGTTTTAATGTATCTTTAGTATATATTTTTAAACGCATAAAATCGATCTTTCAAAATAAATGCTACGTCGATTTTAATCCAACCTCCCCTTGTCACAGCTTGTCACAAAACGATGATATCCCCCCTCCCCCATGAATGCTACTCATTTAAGTATGGTCCCCAAGCATCTGGTCCCGAGGTATGGTGCTGGTCTGAACAGCCAGTTGTCGTGAGTTTGAGTCTCGGCTCGAGAGAAGACTGTTAGTGTTAGATTGTAGCGCTAGCCCCACAATTAACCTGTACACTAAACAGTTGGCTGCGAAGCCTGCACTCTTAGATTTTATTGACGAGAACTCAACAGCTAATAAGTTCAGCGAAATGCCCTACATGTTTTCGGCAGAATTTTCAAGAACTTCGGCAAACAAAATATCAATACATGCTGGGTAACGGTAGATCGATATATTTGTCGAAATATATTACTGATATTTGTTAAAAACTTTGCTGAGCTCGACCAACTGCCGAAATAAATTGAGTGTGTGTGTATAATAAACAGTAGGTCGAGTTCCGAATCTCAATAGCGGTATTGATAATAATAGAAGTGCGGAATACAGCAGACACCCGAGCATATCTGTTTATGTTTATGTTTAACAATTTCGTAACATGATTTGTAACATATCAGTAGCAGTGAAACAGTTAAGAAACTTGTTTCATGTTACATTATGTAGGGTATCGGCTCTATTATCGTCTGGTATTACCTATTATAGTCCGGGGGGTCAATGAAGTCATAGAGAACTAGTCTTTTGCAGAAAGATGCTCTGCATTATGAAGAATCATCATTCAAGAAATTAACGCTCTAGGACATCATTACCCCCCGGACGATAATTAATAAAACCTGACGATAATAGAGCTGATACCCTATATCATGGAACTTTTTCTTAGTCAAATTAAAATTTCGATTTGACAAATTTCTAAAAAAAATTGTTCAACCTTTTCATAGTTCATAGAACTATACATTGTAAAATATAATCAGCATGTTCATCTTCTTCTATACCTATAAAAATGCAGTCCGGTCTGTCTGTCTGTCTGATCCATATAGGCTCGGAAACTACCGAACCGATCGACGTAAAAATTTGTATGTGGGGTTTTAGCGGCCGAGAAAGGTTCCTATGATGGTTTAAGACCCCTCCCTCTTCTGGAAGGGAGGGGTTCCATACAAATGAAACACAAATTTCTGCTTATCTCGAGAACTAACCAACCAAATGGAACCAAATTTGGCAGGTGAATGTTTTTAGGGGTAACAAATATATCCATAATGGTTCGACACCCCTCCCTCTTCTATAAGGGAGGGGTCCCATACAAATGAAACTCAAATTTCGCTCAGCTCGAGTACCAATCAAGCAAATATAACCAAATTTGGCAAGTGAATGTTTTTAGGTGTAACAAACATGTCCATAATGTCGACACCCTTACTTCTTCTGACATGTCTCCAAAAACCATTTCGAAATCTAAGATGGCGACTTCCGGTTTCTGAAAAACAGCGGCAAATGACTAAATACCACCCATAATGGGTATTTCCGGGATTTTTATGATGCACTGAAGCCACAAATCGACCTTAGACAACATTTTGAATTGTAAGATGGCGACTTCCGGTGTCTGGAAACCAGCCAAAAATGACCAGATACCACGACTTACGGTTTCTGAGAAATAGACTGAAGTGACCAAATACCACCCAATATGTGTATCACCAGATCTAGAATGATGCAAGGAGCTTAAAATTGACTTCAGACACCAGTTTGAATTTTAAGATGGCAACTTCTGGAAAACAGCCGAAAATAACCAAATACTTCTACATATAGATATTTCCATAATCGAAATGATGTATAGAACCCAAGTATTGATGCTGGACACCATTTTGAATTCGAAGATGACCACTTTCAGTTTCTAGGAAACAACGAAAATAACTGAAATGCATTCAATATATGTCCGGAATAGAGGTGATGTTCAAAAGCCAAAAGTCAAGAATGTTGTAATTCCGATAAAACCAATCATTTCAAACGGTATAAACCAATCGCAAGGAGTCAATGAATTTGCAATGCTTAAAATTATTGAATTAAACACTAAAATAGGTGGGACGAAGTTTGCCGGGTCAGCTAGTGTGCTAGTGGTTCTCTGCGTTAATGCATGAATTTTAAGTGCAAATTTAAACCCATGGTGAAATTTATGATTTTGCTTACGTAAAAAGCACGCGCGCCGAATATCTTGGGGCATTTAAAAACTCAATCACTTTTATTCATCATTCTATATACTCGTTTAAAACATTTTTGAATGCCGAGCTAATTTCAATTAAAGAGGGACCCTACTATGAAAAGGGGGAAAAATCGTTGTTTGTGCATTTTTGGAATGTAAACACTCAGGAATGCTGTGTGTTTTGATATCTGATCGCGTTCAAAAGATACACCTAAAATAGAGGGGTCATTTATTACAGTCTTATCGTTGTTTAAAACTTAAAACGCGTTTTTCACGAAACCAAGGTTTTTCAACTAGTGGTACGTTTTTCTCAGCATCTACTGAACCGATTTGACAATTTTTTTTTTCAGCATGCCAAAATGGATTATCTGAATTGTTACGTTGCCGTTTTTCGATATCTGTGTTTTTCGATATTTTGAATGATTTTTTAAATAGGATTTTTCATGAAAAAAACTAACTTTTTACCAAAACCAATTGCGACCATTTTTGGAATATTCATAAGGTGTCGTACACAAATTACGTAACGCTGAGTCTGCGTTACTTATCGTTACGTAGGGGGGAGGGGTGGTAGTAGAGATAGTTACGTTACTGTGATGTTTGCTCGAAATTGAAAATTTTGAAGCGGGCTGTTCAGTGTTAGGTATTTTAGAAGGGGAGTCATATCGAACGTTACCTATCGTGACATAGGGGGGGAGGGGTCTGAAATCTAGATTTTTAGCGTTACGTAATTTGTGTACGATGCCTAAACAGCTTGCAGCGCTCCCACAGACCGTTATTATAAAAAAATGCACCAAGGAATCTAAGTAAATCATTCGATTCGTAATGACGTCCTAAATCTGTGGTCAAAATTTCAAAATCATCATACGGTACATTTTTGAGTAATGTTCTTTTGAAGGTCGTGAAGTACAGGAAAGTGATGTAAAAACGACGAAATACTTGTTGTAAAGTACGTTTTTCAACCACCAGTTTATGAAATAACTTCCAAAATAGTTTCTACACGTTCCAAGTATTATATTTCAAGACAATCACAATTGGTGGAAAGATTTATTTGAAAATCCCACAATGCACAGTGGTCTAAATTTTAAAAATCTTGATCGTTTTGGATTTGACTGTGAAAAATCGATTTTATGTACTCAGCAATGTCTTCAACAAAATTGTTTCATAGAACAAGGCCTTACTTTTGGCGTTTTCGATTTATCGATCAATTTACCTAACAGTTAGGTAAACTAAATATTTTTTTCTAATTTTCAATATACCATGCTTCCTTCGGCAAAGTTGTGGAAAAATTTAAAAGAAAAATATTGATAGAGTATAAATAGAGTTTTTTGTGTACCACCCCTCCTCAAAATCAGTTTTTTGTCTATAACTTTTTATGTGATTGCATAACAATAAAGTTTACAAAGTTTTTAGGGAAGCATAGTTGAACGAATGAAATCTTAGAACATTTTGAATTGTTTTGACCATTACAGACAGAATTATAGACAAAAAACTGATTTTGAGGAGGGGTGTTCCACAAAAAACTTTATTTTGTCCTGTTCAACGTACAGTAAGGACATCGCAGTATTCAGCAATTGTTTTTCTTTTAAATGTTTCCACAACATTGCTGAAGGAAGCAATCTGGTAGATTGAAAATTACAAAAAATATTTTTTTTGCCTAACTGTTAGGTGGATTGATCGAAAAACGAAAAATGCCAAAAATAAGACCTTGTTCTATTAAACAACTTTGCTGGAGGCATTGAGTAGATAAAATCTATTTTTCACAGGCAAATCTAAAACGATCACAATTTTTCGAGTTTAGACCACTGTGAACTGTGGGATTTTCAAGTAAATCTTAATTTAAATAATCTTTCCACCAATTGTAAATGTCTTGAAACATAGTACTTGAAATGTGTAGAAACTATTTTGTAAGTTATTTCATAAAATGGTGGTTGAAAAACGTGCTTTACAATAAGTATTTCGTCGTTCTTATAACACTTCTTTGTACTTTACGACCTTCAAAAGGGCATTACTCAAAAATGTACCGTACGATGATTTTGGAATTTCGACCAGAGATTCAGGACATCATAACGAATCGAATAGTGTACTCAGATTCTTTGGTGCATTTTTTATTATAATAACGGTCTCTGGGAACACCGTGAGCTACGTAACAATTTAGATAATTTAGCTAGATCGATCTATTATCATTGATCTATTGTGAGATACCCGGGCATATTTGCTGCTGTATCCCGCACTTTTATTATTAGCAATACCGCTATTGAGAAGTGGCATGCTTATTATTATTTTTTATCAGTGCTGGTGTGTGATGTAATGTTACCTTTTCCTTTTATACGCCTACTGTTCTACTATACCGAGTCTCGTTCGCTCCTGCCAAATATCACCAATTATAATTCCCTGGAGAAGTTTCGTCGTGCGTCCTTCTGGCCAGTTTTATTGATGAGAGGGATTTATTTTTGTTAAGAGTCATGCAAAAGCATTGTAGATTTCAGCGTAAAGGAAGGTGAGGAGCCTGAAAATAAACCCATGTTCAAGTCCTTTTTGACATCGAAAGGCCTGGTTCTACTAAGATTCGAACTCACGACCATCCGCTTGACAAAGCGAACTCTGTAACCTTGCGGCTACGCAGCTCCCTTAGAACGTATCCTTGATGAATGATGCAACTTCCGGCAGGCCCTTCGTACCATGAATTTACCCGTTCACGGACCAAAGAAGAGCGGCTTTTACATCACTGATTGCCAGCCAGGGGAGTGCTGCCGTCAAAATTTTGCCTACCAATCATAAATTCATCATGGAATCGAAATTTTATTGAAAATGCTTACACACTATATAAAATATTCATTGAAAGTACACATTGTACTGAAAACAAACGTTAAAGCAGGTATTAGACGAAGCAAATATTTGCTATTTTTGGTACGATTTTTATTTGCACAAAATAAAATCTGTATTGAAAAATAGCAAATATTTGCTTCGTCTAATACCTGCTTTAGTCTTGTTTTTTTTTCCATTGATAAACACGCTTATTCGAAAATAAGCCAATATCAATGATGGGACTTCAACTCCAGGTGTTTTAGGGCAAACCAACCAAAGAGTGGGTACCAGATATACTGGTATCAGAATCTATGAGTGGCAAATGAAAAATGTAAGCAGTTTGACAATCCCCTGTTGTCAGCAGCTTGGAACTTGGTGTGTAAAATCAACTTCACCTAGCTCACTTCTCCTGTGGGAAGGTAAAATACAAAGTACCCTGCCAGTCGTTGCCATCCAGGGCGATATAGGTCTCGTCATCCATCACCACCGCCACGTCGCAATTCACCGGAAAAATCGACTTGACCATATTATTCAGCCGCTGCCGCTGCGTTATTGCCTGCAGTTCCGAGACCAGTGGACGGGACTGCCGCTTCCTGACATGTATGTCAATGTTCGTCAGGTACTTTTTCCCTGTCTGGGTGGTTGCACGGGCCTCCTGACCAAGCGCACGCAGCGATGTAACCATTTTTCCCTCGATCTTCCCGTTCAGCATCCTTTGGAGCCTCTTGGCGCCCAGCGTCGACGGCCGTCCAGAACTGGGCTTTCTTTCGATGTTCTGATTGTTGTTAAATAGTTCCAAGATGTTGTGGATGCCGGAACGGGTGTATTCGGGGCCCCAGAAAATGCCGCACGATGACCGTTCTCGACGCAGCGCGATACCGTTCTTTGATCTCGCACACTCCTGAACGGAGTAGCTTTACAGTTATCACCATCACGGTTAGAGTTCGACTGATAGAGCTATAATTTTTTTCTCAATTTTTTTTTAACTATTTTGAGCACTAGAGGGTTAAGCCTTTTTCATTAAGGGATCTATTCTGGAAAAGCTCAAATACAACCTTTCCCTCTTTATTCTCTCCGTTCAACCACGAATTTAATTAGTTTTGGTACATAGGTACTACCGCTCGAGCACATTTGTATATGCTTGCTCACGCCTTTCACATTTCAACATTAATTACATTAGTCACTGATTTATTTTAACAAAACTTCTCAATAAAAACAGTTTATTTTTACCTCCGTCAGTCCCACCATGCGCTGCTGATACTGCAAATGACCACTTATCACGTCTTGTTTGGGAGCATTTTCCTCTTCCAACCGTCCGCATGTTTGGTTGTTGCTTCTTCTCTACACTTTGCTTCTCCGAAGCACGGAACTGGAAAATTGCGACCCATCATCATCGCCGTGCATAAAGCGAGTTTTAAACCATAGCATTGACCCGCGGTCTACGGCGCAAGACGGCGCTTCGAAATTGCATAATCAGGTGTCATAGCATAAGGCTGATTGATATATACGAGAACAGAGCCTCTTGATATATTATCACACACCAATGTTTGATAAGGCTAAAATCGAGAAACCAGAACGTGTTAAAAGAGAGAGAATGAAAGAGAGAGATGAACTTACGTCGTATCATATCGAAATGTGATTTGGTCTAACACTAGAGGTGCTGAGTGAGAGATGCTCAGATGAGAGCATAATAATCTCAGATCATCGCAAACCACTCTCGCAACCATCGAAATAAGCTCCGAGAGGAAATTCCTCACAAGCGGCTGATAAGTATACTACGCTCATACGGACAGACACCGCGATGAACGTGCCGAGGCATGAACGTGCTAAATCTACCCTGGAGGGTTCAACGAACGACCGCGTACCCAACTCATGCCGCTGCTGCCACATCCACCGCCGTCATCATCATCACTACTGCGGCTGCTCACGGACCTTCCTGCCTGTCTTGCCTTCACCGTAGACTAGTTGTTGTTGATGATGCTGATGCTGCTACCAGGTCGGGCGTTCTATCGATATCAATGGCCTCCTCGTAAATGGTTTTAGTTGTTATTGTTACTGTTGCTACTGTACATATCAACTCCAGTACAATGGATGGATACCCAAACCAAGCATATGTGTACAGGCGACTTAAACTCGGATACACAAATGAAAATGTCACGATCGTAACGAGTGGAACGATTGCTTTCTCCCAGGAAATCAACCTTTCACTTTGTTCGCAAATTGGAGAGCGCCATTTACGTGCTCTGGTCATTTGCATACACTGAAGAATTTGGAAATTTATTCATATCACAAAAAAAAACAGCCGGAATTAAATTACCGGCTTGCGGTGCAATTTCTGCAATAGGTATGTAAGATTTGAAAAACTAAAAGTTCTATATTCTCTAATGTACAATTTTTTGAAATTTTTCCTAATTACGTTTTCAAAGCATGAAAACTGTCTACATCTTTGTGATACGTGTTACTTTCAAGATGCATATAAAATCCGTACACATACCAATTTCAAGATACTGTTCTTTCGTACTTTAATTACAAGTATCTAGTATAACACAACATTTTTAGTGTATTTGATTCATAGAGTCGTATCTGAGCTCAACAATAGCTCGTTTCATCCTTGTCGAACGAGATGGTTAAGATATGTATTTCTTATGCTTGTTTGTTAGAACTTTTTTATTTAAACCATCAATGGGCTTCACCAGTCTAATAATTTTATCAACTTATACAATTGAACGAAGCAATAAAAGTAACCCCCGAAATATTTCTGGGTGCGTGAGGCGAGTGAGATTGATGAGAATAGGTGCACATTTCACAATAATCTAAAATAAGATATTTTTACTTTTTGGTTTAAAAACCGGTAGCACACTAAATAATAATTAATAACTCTGGGTTTAGTTAAATTTTTTCCTTGTTTACATGAAAAATACCTCCCAGCTGGTCTCGAGGTACGATGCTGGCCTAACAAGCCAGTTGTCGTAAGTTCGAGTCTCGGTTTGGGAGAGACTGTTAGTGTCAGTAGGATCGTAGCGATAGCCCCGCAATTGTCCTGTCCACTTAACAGTTGGCTGCGAAGTCTGTGTATAATAAACAGAAGGTCGAGTTCCGCATCGGAATGTAGCACCAAGGCTATGCTTTTTCACCTGAAAAATAGCAAACAAACTAAGTGCATCCTTATTTATTTTTCAATGTAAACAAAACATAATCTAGTGCATTTCAAAGTTCTACGAACCAACCACAAACAACCAACCAACCAACCACAAACAACATTTTATTCACATAATAAGGCATAGAAGCACACCTATAACCTTCTCTAATTTACGAAGTGCTCTGGTTTCATTTTTGAGGTTATATATTACTTTATTGTTACGCTTGTATTCGAAGTTATTTTGATTTACGTTCGCCATTCTCACTTGCTTTTCTTGGGCATGACTGGACCAATTGTAACAGTTCAACAGGTCTAGCGTTCTTATTGGAATATCAGTTCAAACATTGTGCTTAAAATGTGGAATTCATTTCTCAGAGATTTCTTGAACAAAAATAGTGTCAAATGAATGGTTGAGGGCCCTTTATAATTAATTTTTATAATGGTTGGGCATGCGGTAAGAAAACTACCAGAAATCATGGCAAAAACCACGCAAATTCCAAATCCGCGTAAAAAAGACGCACAAAAAATCGCGTTAAAAGAGACTTTGGTGTATTACTAATACCTTTTAATCGCAATAACAACTATCAGAATATATATTCATGATGAAAGTAACACAAGCAGCTCAGAAGTCTTATACTTCGGTTTGGTTGCTCGAAACAAAAACCTTTGTTTTAGAAATACCAAAAGAACTCATTTAGGCATCTAAATGAAGAAATGATAAACGAGGCACGTTTGGTGAAAAGGAGATATTGTTTTATCAGGGCAATACAAATTGGAGATCGAACAGGTCAATGTTGGTGGATTAATTCACAATTAAAACCATTGTGTTCACATGTTTAGTTATCACGGTTTAGCGCCATATTTCGACTGTCAGTTAATCTTTTTTATTCTGAATGAGAACTATATTGTTTCTACTTATTTTTAAATTAGGAATGCAATAACAACATTTTGCTCGTGTATGCATTCTCTCTATGAAAGTGATAGAATCGTGGAAATATTGTACGACCACCCTATCAGGAGCCTAAGCTTGTTTTCAAAATTACATCATTATCACTTTGCAAGAAGCAACCGGTTATAGTTCTTGACAGTTGTCCGGTTCTGAAAGGATGTACCGACAGACGGTGCGATGGCATCGTCGACGACAGCCCGCCGCTCAACGATCAGACTTCCCAGAGAGTGCAACCGGCTTGGCCAGAAATGATACGAAGATGACAGTAATGACGACGGAAATGCAGCACTATCCTGGTCTGTGCTGGGGTACACTACAGTCGATCTTTGCGCCACGCTAATCAATGCAGCAGCCCACATCCCGCAGAAGCGCGAATTCATGCGTATGCGTACGTACCACTGCTGAGCGCGATTTGCTCGCGAAAGAAAGAAACGAAGAATGGCGCGCTTAGCGAGACTGATGGGCGAATCATATGTTTAATGGATGCAATCATATGGTTTCTAATGATAGCTAAAGGAGTTGTGGAAAGCCAATACTTACAACAGTAGCATCAGGCGACCAACGTTCCACAATTACTGAGAGCATAGCACGTAGTGCAGGGGAAGTGGTAAAACACGATTCAAAAGTAACCTTTTTCACTGGGAATCACCTACAAATTTAGATTTTGTTGGTGCTCGAAAAGATTCTAACAAAACTAATTTCTTGTATAATACTTTACCGAAGTTCTGTTCAAATCTCTAATGTTTTGCTGCGTGCGTCAATTTATTTTTGAATAGCTCTGTCATTTTTAAATAAAATAGCTAATGAAACATCATCTCATACAGAAACAAATAAACGGCTCATCTTTATCTCAAACATTTGCCGAACTTGTTCAGATAATATGAAAAAAAGATCTAGTAAACCGGTATGGCTCAAATTTTGCAGCAGAAGATTGAAAGCCCCTCAAATGTGATCCAATCGGCTGCGAGCGGTCGTGCAGGAAGCTTTGAAAATTGATCGATGCAGGAAGTGGTATGTCTATTCTGGTTCACTATTATGCAACATGTGGCGCAAAAAGCGATTAATCTTGCCGCACAACACTTCACCGGTGGACTCAGTTCGCATGTGCTTGTAGGTTCATTCGATTGCAACGACTCTTCCTTGCGTCGTGATCGGCTGCTTTCCCACCATGTTGACCACCATTGATGCGTCACTTCTCCATCCTACTTGTCCCTCGGAGGCGCAAATATAACAAAAGAGTTTCTTTACAGGATATTCATCGAAGTAGATACAACTTTCATACACTATTCTTCACCTGGAGAAGACGAATAAATGGCAAAGATCTGTCGGCGCATAGTGATCCTATTCGTGTATCACAACATCGTCTTTCCAGTCCAGATTGCAGAGCCTATTCATGTGTTTTACCTACTTATGTAGACTGTTTAGATGCTAGAGAAGGCTCCTAGGCAACGTGCGGAGAAGTAATTATGCGAAGTGGATATGCTTCGGTGCAATGAACTCATGAACGTGAAGGAAGAGGTGGCGAGTCTTTGCCACTCGCACTTATCGATGAACGACGGATTGGAGGAATTGAGTCGACTCCCGACCGCTATCATCAGATCACCGGTCTGTCAGTATGGGCGTCATTGGATTCGTACTAACAATATTCTTTTCCCCATGCAATTCGTTTCCGAGTGACGAACCGAGGTTCGACGATCGCTCATTTGCTCTCTCTGCAAGCTAATGGCGCTTGATGGGACTTGAACGCCCAAGAATTCTGGCTGAGCTGAAAGTTGAATGCGAATTATTTGCTTAAAACAAACAGCGAATAATATGTAACAATAAAACAGACAGTTTTACTGTCTAATTTTATTCTTGTTAGAAAATATTCTTGTCTGTGTTATATTATATAAAGGAAACACATTTTTAGTATAGAATAAAATAATAAAAAAATTGTAAATGAATGATGTTAAGCATTAATTTCAATAAAATATAATTTAATTTTCATTGTTATTGAAGGTTATGGTGCTGGTGACGGCTTGTTCTATTTCACTACCTGATTCTTTTTTAATTTTGCAAATAAATGTTACAAATAATTGAATGAAATTGAATTTCAAGCAATTAAGAGATATATTCCTTATATAACCAGATAAATTTGATAGTTTTTATACTTCTACAAAAAAAAAACAAAAATCGAAAATGTGTTTCAACCTTTCTGTTAAATATTTATGGGAGTATGACTATCAGTTCATTCGATACAGAATATATAAATAAATGTCAGTGCGAGGTTATTTTACAGAACAAACTTAAATGAGCTTAGCTAGAGATTTTTGTGGAACACCCCTCCTTCAAACCAGATTTTTGTTTATAATTTTTTCTGTGATTGTGAAAACACGAAAATTTTACAACTTCGTGAGGGAAGCTTAGTTGAATGAATAGGAAACTAGAACATTTTGAATTGTTTTGACTATTACAGACAAAGGTATAGGTGAAAAACTGATTTTAAGGAGGGGTGATTCACAAGAAACTCTATGTTGTCGTGTTCAACGTATAGACAGGACATCAGAGTATTCAGCAATTGTTTTTCTTTAAAAATTTTCCACAACTTTGCTGAAGAAAGCAATGTGGTATATTGAAAATTAGAAAAAATATTTTTTTATCTTTCCACCAATTGTAAATGTCATGAAATATAATACTTGGAATTTGTAGAAACAATTCTGGAAGTTATTTCATAAAATGGTAGTTGAAAAACGTGCTTTACAACAAGTATTTTGTCGTTTTTATATCACTTTTTTGTACTTTACGACCTTCAAAAGGGCATTACTCAAAAATGTACCGTAAGACTATTTTGAAATTTTGACAAGAGATTCAGGACGTCATAACGAATTGAATAGTGTACTCAGATCTTATGGTGCATTTTTTATAATAACGGTCTGTGGGAGCACCGTGAGATGACAATTCCTGAAATAAGACAAAATAGATTAATGTCGGAGGATTTGTTTGGCCCAACAGTAAGAAAACATTCGTACACTAAGGTCGCTTTTTAGGCGGTTTTTTACGCGTCTTTTTTACGTGGATTTCGGAATTTACGCGGTTATTTTTACGCGTATTCCGGAATTTACGCGTTTTTTTACGCGGCACGTATCCCCCGCGTAAAAAGCGACTTCAGTGTATATTACATAACACGCTCAAGAGGAAAAGGGGAGGTATTCAGCGAAATGCTTCACTGCATGAGGCCACCATGCAAAGTTGCGTTACGCTGTATGTACTGAAAATTGCCAAACTCCGCGTTACGTTATATACGAATGTTCCCTAACTTTTCAAAAGGTCTCTCTGAAAAGTTTTTGATTGCACAAAAAAACCAAACAATTACTAAAATTAACCTTTATGAAAAAATTTTAATTGTTTTCGTAGTTTTTTTTTGTTAAATTCTGAATTATTCATCCAATTTCGAAACTTATTTCAAATTTCTTACCGTTTCACCCAAAAATTTCACCAAAAATGTCAAGTTTCAACAAAAAATAAATTTGGATGGAAAGTTCAGAACTTTATTGTATTAGGGAAGATGAATAAATAACGTAGTATTCGAGGAGGAGGAGGTATTTGCAGTTTTGGGACGAAATGTGACGAGGGGGAGGGTGGTGGATCAAACCAAGCTACATGGCAAATATGAAACTAAAAAAAATATTTGGATTTTTTCTAATATTGTTCTTTTTTATCACTTTTTTGTCTGTTAAGGGTTATTTATAATACTTTCTTGTCTTTTTTTGTTCATTTATGATACTAGGTATGAGTTTGATAACAAATTTTGCAAAAAAAAAAAACAAATTGAAGGGATGCTCCCTTATTATAAAATTTGGTGTTGATTTTCTAATTTTATGAACATAAATTCCAAGTATTTAGGAAGGTAATCATTATGAGCTTTTTGATTTGAAAATCCTGCTTTAATCTTTCAAAATTATGAGAATACCAATATTTCGAAAAATGTGGAAATAGATTTTCTTTCAAACTAAATCTTTAATAAGAACCATGTCTTTCATTTATATATACTGAACACCACAAGTTTTGTTATAATTTCAAATATTTCTGAAAATGCCAAGAAAAAATTAATTCATTTTGTCGTAAATAAA
This sequence comes from Wyeomyia smithii, assembly GCF_029784165.1. Lineage (NCBI taxonomy): Eukaryota > Metazoa > Arthropoda > Insecta > Diptera > Culicidae > Wyeomyia > Wyeomyia smithii. The sequence continues at coordinate 136,765,933 of NC_073694.1, read as the reverse complement.
AATTTGGTGTCGATTTTTTCTGTAGTTAAAACAATTATTTTCGTCACTGTGTAGGAATGAAAAATTAATCCAACTTTCGGTCTACAAGGCCGCTAACTGTTGGTCGGCTCTCTGTTAAGAGTTTAATTTAATTATAATTTATTGGTCTAATCTTCAAATAGAGTTGTACAGATAATTATGTGTTATCATACAAGTGTTGAATTTTCGTCTGTAAGTACTTTTACTAATGTTAAAATCATGTTACTTACCGAGCCGTGGTGTGGCCTTCGCTACATATCCGATTTCGTCAGTATCTGGAAAAAGCAAATAAAAAAAAGGAAAAAATCTGGCAGAAATTTAGTGGAAGAAAAGGTCTTTTTTTCGAATATAATTCTTAAGGTACGCAGCATTTGCGAGACAGAGTAAATTAAATCTGGATCATTTATGGAAAATCTGAACAATGTAACATCAAATTTGCCTATCAGGATACATGTTAACAAATCTGGATAATCCAGACAAATCTGGATACTTGGCAACGCTGTACGCAAGAATCGTCTCCATTCCTCTTGGTCCATGACGGTAGTTTGCGAGCTCGGCAGTCTGCGTAGAGTCCGTAAGTCATCTTCTATCTGATTGATCCACCTTGCCCGCAGTGTACCTCTCCGCTTCGTTCCTAACTGATTAGTTTCAAGATCCATCATCATCGGTCTGTCGTTCGACATCCTTACGACTTGCCCAGCCCACCGCAATCCTCCATTCTCAGCGGTGGGGACGATAGATGGCTCCCTAAGCAGCATCTACAAGTCGTGGTTAATCCGGCTGTTCGATGTTCCATTCTCCATTTGAAGGCCACCGAAGATGGTACGCAACACCTCCTGCTCGAAGACTGCAAGCGCGCGTTGGTCCTCCACAAGCAAAGTTTATTTCGCAAGGCTGTAGAGGGCTACCGATCTGTTCGGTGTCCTGTAGATGGTCAACTTGGTGTGGCGGCGATAGGAGCATCCTCCGGAGACCAAAGTATCCGCAATTCTCTGCCATAATGAGCCAATGACTTTCTCTGCTGATAGCGTTGTCGACAGTTATCGTTGAGCTCAGAAACACCAACTCGTCGACCACCTCGATTTGACCACCACCAACTTGAATTCGTGGTGGGAGGTTAGCACGGTTAGGTTCTCTAAAAACCTTTTCCTTTCATGTACTTCGTTCTCGATGCATCAAGGATCAGTCCAATCCGTCTGGCTTTTATTCCGATGTACATATCCGCCATCTTTACAAAGGTCCGAGTAGCAAAGTTGATATCGTCGCCGAAGCCAAACAGTTGAACCGACTTTTGGAATATCGTGCCACTCGTGTTAATCCTCACTTTTCCAATCACATCTCCAGCGAACAGTGTTCAGCAAAGTGATTGCCCGGTTATTGCAGCTTGTCGCCCTTATGTAGCAGGGATATTCCACAATGCAGTGGACGAAAGCGCAATATAGTGATTGAGGCGCGTCTCTCTCTCTCTCTCTTACCATTTTCAACGTTCGTCCGGTGAATGTGAGTGGATGGGGTATTCGAAAATAGCTCATTGAAGAATTGAGCGAATAGTTCGCCGGCTACAGTGAAGTCCGCAAAGATCCTGTAGGATACATCCAGTTGTATACCGCTATTGCATTTCAACTTTTCCCCACATGTCGTGTGGGGAAGTCGTTCTACGAATCCGAGGGGCCGGATCCTAATTGAAGCTTTGGCGAAGCTCAACTTGATCTGACTAACATCAGCGATAAGTGCACCTAGAGCAGAAACGGTGTTGAGTCGATTATTGATGTGACGCTCTGCAACGCGGGACTGATCACGAATTGGAGGGTAGACGACAGTCACACTAATAGCGACCACAGTCGGTGCGCTGTAGAGCGACAGGTAGAGCCAATACTCCAACCATCCGTGGCTGGAAGACATCGCACTTTCATGCTCATGTTTCTGGGGAAGCAATTAGGAAAGAAAACGAAGGCTGGGAGTCCCACTCGAGTGCTGATCAACCAATTGCTATACTATCGCGGTCGTGCGGCGTCACGATGCCCAGGATTGGGCAACCTTGAAACGAAATGCAGCTGGAATATTGGTTGACTGATGCGATAGCAGACCATCGTAGAGCGTGCCTTCGTGCGAGGCGGAGATTGCAGCGGGCGTGTACCGACATGCAAAGTGAGGAGTGCCGTACCGCATTCGCGTTTCCGAAAACTACGCTCAAGAGCACAATTGAAGCTAGCAAACGAGCCTGCTTTCAACACGAATCCGTGGAGTGATGCCAACAGGATCGTAATGGCTAAGACTGGAGAAGAGTCGGCATCGGCCGAATAATCGAGCGATGTTAGCGCGTATCATTGAGGGACTATTTCCACACCACGACCTAAGTCCCTGGCCTCTGGTTGTCGAACAACCACAAACTGTGAGTGATGGCCGCCGTGCAGAGGTTGAGGAGGCAGTGAGGGTTACGAATGAGGAACTCTTTGATACCGCAAACTCGTTGATGGTAAGCAAGGCACCGGGAGTAGACGGAATCCCGAACCAGGTTGTTAAAACGACTATAAAGGTAGCTCCCGTGTTGTTCAGAGCGGTCATGCAAAAATGCTTAGATGATTGTCTCTTTCCGGACAAGTGAAAGCGACAGAGACTGGTCCTGCTACCGAAGGCCAGGAAACCACGAGGTGACCCATCAAACAATAAACTGGTGAGATTCTCCCAGTTGGTCTCGAGGTACGATGCTGGTCTAACAAGCCAGTCATCGTAAATTCGAGTCTCGGCTCGGAAGAAACTGTTAGTGTCAGTAGGATCGCAGCACTGGCAACGCAATTGTCCTGTGAACTAGACAGTTGGCTGCGAAGTCTGTGTATAACAAATAGAAGGTCGAGTTCCGAATCGGAATGTAGCACCAAGGCTTTGCTTTGGTGAGATTCAAGGAAGGTAAAAAGGGTCTATCAAGCAACAAGTTTGGTTTCCTCAGAAGTAGGTCTACGGTGGATGCTATTCTCTCTGTCACTAAGACAGCCGAGATTCCATTCAAACTCTATAGCTCTCGCACTACAGAGTCTTGACGTACTGATGTCGCTGTATAAGATCTTGGGAAACTATTTCCAGAATCGTATACTCGTTTACAACACAGACGAGGCAATTTCAACAATACAATGTTTGGACAAATTGTAGAGATAGAGTATCTCTACAAGTGCTCCATATATGACTTATTCGAACTCTACCTCCTTGACAAAATACAGCCTAATGAGCATTCGATGAGCAAAAGAGCGACAGCATGCCCACAGGCTCATGTACCTGAGGGCTGCGAGTGCATATTGCATGGTGTCATACAAGGCAGTATGCGTCCTGGCTGGCATGGTGCTCATAAGCACCATCGTTAATGAAGACGCAAAATGCTTCGATGGACGTGACATTGGGGGTATACGGAACGCCCGAACAATTATCCATCCTGCTCAGATGCCAGAGGGATTGGTCCAACTATACTGAGGGTAGATGGACGCGTAGACTCAGACCGACTGTAATCGGAATGGTCGAGAGGGGACATGGACTTCCTCTTTCAACTTCTATCTGACACAGATCCTGTCAGACCATGGTTGCTTCAGGCCGTGGTGCCGCGAGTGCTCAGATGCGAAAGAATCTGCAGAGCACGTGTTTTACATATGCCCTCGTTTTGCGCGAGCGAGGAGCGATATCATGGCGGTGTGCGGACTGGACACTAACCCGGAAAATTTGGTTGGTAGAATGTGCGCAGACTATATGGCTATATGGAGAGCGATTACACGACTGCTTCCCGGATAATCCAAGCAATACAAAACACAAATTGAGGAGTAACCATCGATGTGCCGGAGTCAATCAAGCCAGATGTCAACAAAATTTCGAAGGTAATTATATTCGACAATAAACGGCTTGTGGTAAGTGTCAATTTTTAAAATCCTGCGAAGTGACTCGAATATTTGTGTTGCTGAGAAAAAAATCGATATTGGCCAATCTTTGACTGTTGGTAAGCTTGGCACATCTCGCAGCTCAAGCACCTGCATCTTTCTTCTTTTTCGCCCACGCAGGTACCCACGTCGAAGAACCGAAATACTTGCCGGTTGAGTTTCGCGGCTATCATAGTTGCCACACGTGACTAGAATACCTAGGTACAAGAATTCATCGTCCAATTAAAAAAATATCCCCTTCTACTGCAATCTCAATACCAATATACGACGAACATCCATGCTTTCTAGCAGACATAATGTTCTTCGCTTTTTGTAGAGTTGATCCTCGCTGCTTCCCCCTTAAAGAATTCAAATGCCTTTTTTACTGCACTGCAGTTAATCCCAACAATGTCACTGTCATCCGCGAAACCAAGGAGCATCGGCCATTGCGCATGGCAGGAATCGTCCGGTTCTTGAACCATTGACCTCTTCATAGAACCTTCTCGTGTCGTGCCTGAAGAAGCATTCTTCGACTTCTGCTAGAGATCATTCGCAGTGCTTGTGTTTTACCCTCACCTGACGCTTCACACGATTTGCTACCATCAACGTGCGACCACAGGTATGGTTTTTCACTGTCGTCACCTTCTGACATTCCGCATCGAACCTGCACGTGTGATTCCTGTGATTGTGTATTTAACATCGTTTGCGCAGTATTGCTGATCGTGTTTTGGACGTGCCCCTACCGTACTCAGTAGCAACTTCATCAACTAACATCCAATAGACGTCCGTAATCGTATCTTTCTTTCGATGTCTATACAAACCGCCCGGTGCGAATTGTTCCTCAGCAGTACTGCACATTGATGTCGGCTAAGAAATAAAAATTTCACAATAATCAATTTTCGCTTTGTTGTGCCAATACAAAAAGTTTAGTCCTCTAAAATTGAGCAGCTTTAGTGTTCCGTTTAGAAAAGCCGATTACACGGTTACAGATCATTCACAGCAATGAGTTTGATTACTTTTTCCAACACGAGAGGGTGTTACTTTTACATTTTTTCGAGAGTATTTGAGGAAGTGGAAAGAACTATATGTCGCTAAAGATTAATTACTTACTAGTTCTCGGTTGTGTCTTGAATAGAAAATAACATATTTTATGTGAGTACTCCTGTTTCTAATATTCATTGATGTCTAACAGAATAGTCAGTTGAGTAGTAGTTCGTCAGATCTCGGTGGACATTCCAAATTTTCTGTGCAAAATGTTTTTTTTCTACGACACAATTTGAAGTTTCGTGTTTTCAATGTACACTTACTAATGACCTAAATGTTCAACGTACATTTCAAAGGATCAGTACAGAATATATGATACGATTTGTTGTAACCGTCCACTTCTGGTAAGTTCGGAACAATTTTTTTCTTTCACAAAAATACTCATATGATTGCTAACTTGAAACCGTTTTCTGTATTAATTTAATGATCACTGAAAAAGGGGAAATTACTCCGCTAGTCGGAAGCTTGTTATATACGAAAATTATTGAGAGATATTTTATTTCCCAGGTCAACTTGACTACGCGGCACTGCCGAAAAAAACATTTCATTACATTCGTCTCTCTGCAGCGACGATACTTTCTTTACGGCAGTCCACCGAAATGCAAATATATGCCGTGCACCACCGAAAAGTGCAGCCGAAAAATTTGCACATACTATTGCGTTGCTTCAGCAAAGTTCAATGGTCGACAAAAATTCATACCCGTTGACGGAAGGATGAGGAGGGCAATTCCAGCCAAACTCCGAGCCTCACTACTCCTGTGAATGATGCGTAATATGCTCCGTTCGTCAGTGTTGGAAGCTAATAAGTGCATCGTCGTGTGTGCACTGCGATACGGAAAAACAAAACCAAAACAGAAAAATCAACCTGATCATGTGCAGTCGCTTGGTGCTGCGTAAGAGTCTTGGAGTGTAAGCAACGTGCAGTGGCTCGGAGTGCGAGCTAATAAAAACGAAAATAAAAATGACAATTATCGGTGCATTGCACCGGCATCCCGGCATGCAGGCTGGGCACTCTTTGCACTCACTGCTGCAGCACTCTTCTGGTTGATGCGCGTTGTGTGTGCGTTGATGTTATTTACGCGTTGTTGACTCGACCAGACCGGCAGTCGATATGGCCGGAGAGCGGGATTCCAACGAATGATAGAGCGCGGTGCAGGACCATGTCCATGTGCGCCGTGTTGCGTTTTGTTGTTATACACATCGGAGCTATGCGGCGGTGATGCAACAGTAATGATTCCGCGATCTTCGCTTCCCTCTGCCACCCAAACGTGATATACCTTCCGCGTTTGATACCGCCAGAAGGGCGTGGATTAAAGTGGATTATATGCAATGCGCCAGGAAATGGCCCAAAACCATGACAGAGTGCAACATTGCACCTTGGTGATTAAACCAAATGATTAGTTGTTTAGCTGGATAGCCTCATTGAATTGAACGAAGACGCAGCATATGTTGTGCAGAGGATTACGTTTCACTGTCTAGTACGAAGACCTCCGTATTTGATTATCTATCATCTAGATCAAATTATAATAGGATTGCATCTCAGCACCTAGTCAGTAACTATACTCTACATAATTATGAATCATATCTCGTCTTCGTTTTTTCAACGAGCACACGGCTTTCGTAACCCTTTGAAGCATTACAAATACCAAGACCAGCACTGATCAGGGCTATCGTTAAGCATTTTGAACAGGATAGATGTTGGGGCAGGAGAGAAATGTCTTTTGGATGACAATCCTCTCTTTTAAATGATAAAATTGAACAAAATAAAGTATAACAATAATAATAAGTACGCCTTATAAATGCTTTCTGTTATTTTTGATCGACGGAAAAGTGGATTTATTTCCATCACTTTTTTGTGCCAATCGTCAAAACCCAATCATAACTCTGCTCATTATATTTGCTCCCTCCAAAGATTCGGCTATGTATACGTAAATAGAAACAAAAATCACAACAAATTACAATTTCTTAATTTGTTTATTAAACTATCTCTTTCTTGCATAATTCACTGTAAAGAAGCTGATTACTGATCTTCGATAATAAGCCGGAAAAGTGAACCTAAAACTTGGCTTATTCAAAATAGCTAAAAAACATAAAAAAGGAAAAATTGACACTAGGAAAAAAATTAGAATAGTCAGGCAATAAGTCCTTTCGACGCAAAACAAAGTCTAAATTGATGCTAACATTCTGCTTTTGGAACTTACCCTGTTTTGTATACCTAATTGCAAAGCTAATGCTGTGATCCTATTGACACCAACAGTAATCTTCCCGGGATTCGCAAATACAACGACTGACTTGGTAAAATAGTATCGTACCTCGGTACTAGCGAACAGATTTCCTGCCAGGTCCCGAAATATTATGCCAAATATGGAAGTTGATAAATTTATAGGGTATGAGAACGTTGTGTGGTGAATTGGATAAATAAGCATTGAGGGCTACGGTCCTGTTGGAAAGATCTGATCTGCAGATTCTGGACGACTTTAGTACCTAGAACGTATTGGTTATCAGAAAGTTTTATTCTTAACTTTCGTTTCGCCGTCAAAGAAATAAGAGACATCGCATAAATAACAAGAGAAGAACAATGACAGTAATATCTGAAGATCAATTATTAACTAGAGAAGGTCAGCATTTTTCCTTCCGGTCAACCGGATCATGAGGGTCAAATGGGTTATGAAAAATAACTGCTGTTAAAGACAGCGTTATAAATGTCAGTAACAAATAATCACTCCCCACTACTACCGCGAAACGAGACAAAGAACCCTGAAAGTGATTCCTCTGCGTTACCATATAGAATAATTCGACAGCCCGATCTAATGCATCGTCGATAGATTTGTGAAACCTATTTAACAATTATTAAGTATCAATACCAACATTTCAACTAGTTGGAATCATACTACTTTCTACCACAATTTCGATCTTTGGCTCTTTTGAAATTATATCTGAACATATTTATTATGGTTACTGAAATTTTTCTTAAGGCTAGTTATTTGATGAACTGTTTTACTTCGCTGGTAGTGCCCTGCGCTTAAAGTTGCAGGCGAAAATTAATTAGGCGCTTCTCTTAATTTTTATAATTTAAATTAAGAGCATTATTTATTGAGTAGAAAATTTTATGAGGCAGCAGTCTAAAAAGAATAGCAAGCTACCGAACATTCAAATTATTATTGTTGTTTGAGTTGAGTTAAATGCTTAATCCGGCAGTCAACGAAAGATTCTAACAATCTTTATTGTTGCCCACATTTTTCCTTGCCTCTGCATCTATCGCACAAATTCACAATACTCTCTTATACGGATCAAGTTGAGCGAATCTCTTTTCGTATACTTCTGAGCGCCCTCTGAACCGAAAGGGTCGTCGGCATCAATGATTCATAGTAACCTCACTTTCAGTTTCATTCCGTCTTGCTATATCAGTGCACTCTAATGGTGGTAAGACAGAATCGTTTTCTCAATACTTCTCACTTACGAATACAGTTGCGAATTTGTTCTCGTTCAAACTTGGGAATTGTTGATCGAGACAGAAATTGAGGAAACATATACATGATGGATGCAAATGATAGAATTGGAGAAAACGTGTGTGATCGGAACACGTGACTTATTAGTTGTTTAAATCGTTCAATGCTCATTATGAAAAAAATCAAACCTGCATCTCATTAGTATCCTATTAGCGGAAACACATTCCCAGTGTTTTGACTGCACTGCATAAGTGTAAGTGCTAGGTATAGAAGATCATTGATCGCATCCAAGAAAACCATATGTTTTTCATTTGCTCAACCGAGAACTTGGATTGAGAAGAGAACGCGAACACGCGTGCGAGCGCTCACAGGCGTCCATCACTCATTCCAGTAATGTTGATGATCGTTTCTCAATGCTCGACAAGTCAGACGCAAGGAGAAGCATGAATTGCGCAACCCATGTTTTGAAAGCCAATTTATAGAAAGAGAACAATAATACATATGTAACATTGTGATCATACGTACACAAGCAGGCGATCCTAATACGGATCACCATTTTACTCGAAAATTAAACAAAACCATCGAAATACGAAAGGAGAGAGTTGAAAACATGAACAAAACAAAAAGAGCGATATCAGGTAGTTACACTATTTGAAGTTATCATTGATATAATAGAAGCCCTGTTTAAACTTTGATTTCATCAACCACAATTGCTGATAGTAGATTGTAACAGAACCTTTTAAAATCATCTGTTAGTACGGTCAGTTTTTTTTACGCGGCGGATACATACCATACCAAAATTTGCGTAAAGTAAACCACTAAAAAGCCTTAAGAAAAATCCCGAGAAGCACTACGACCAGTCCTTGAAATTGTTATCTTTGACGGTCATTCCGGACATTTTTGAGGGCGGAGGGTTTTTTTGACTAGGTCTTTTACTCAATAAACAGTTAGACGTTTTTTGTTCCCAACCTGGGTTAATTCGAAAACAAATTCGAATTAGCGCGGTATCGCGAAAAAAATACCGCGTTATTTCGAAAATCTGCCTAAAAACCGCGTAATTCAGGAATCCGTGTAGAAAAAAAAGCGCTAATTCGAAAATCCGCGTGAAAAAAACCTCGTAAAAAATCCGCGTAAAAAACGGACTGTTGTTCGTTTATGAGTAGTTTTTTCAGTAAATTCATGGAAATTTGAAAACAAATGCGAGTTGTGATACTGCTCTTGTTTATAGGTCACCGTTGTTTATATTTTGTAGATATGACATAACCTTTTTTTGGTTTATTATACCCAGTACTGTTGACTTAAATTTTGGTAGATAAATTTTAGTTTGATTTATTTGCCTAATCGCATGTAAAGTAACTTTTTCCTAAATCAAAGAAATATGCAATGGTATGTAATGTAAGACTCACCTTAAGTGTTACATTTTATTCTATCTAACCTATTTTCACCCCTTTGAGCTCATGGTCGTTTTTAACCGAAATGAATCAGAGTTCTTTTTCAGTTGAAGGATACAAGTTGGAAAGTTTGAAAGGTAATAAAAATTTTATATTTTTTATGCTACAAAATCAAATGGCAAACATACTCCTGGGATAAGCTCTATTCTACGCATAGTTGTACCATGTTATTAGGAAACTCAATATGAACTGGAAGAACTATGCGTAGAACCGTAGTGAGTAAGTCCATCCATTTATTGTTCAGGTTTACTATTGGCACTTGAAATAAACAAACAATTTACTTAAGAATAACTACAATTAGTCAGTCAGTCAGTCAGTCAGAGTTAGTCACATCAAACATTAATTTTGTATTTTGTTTTGTTTTGTTTTTTGTTTTGTTTTGATAACTTATAATTTTGTTTTGATAACTTATATAGTGTTGTGGATCTTCTTTTTGTTGTACTAAGGACATGCTACTCAATAAACGGGTGACAACAAAAACTTCATATTATTGGCAGTATCACTATTGAAGTAAATGATACGCTTTTCATTTATATCCGTGCTTTTGTGTGAGAGTTTACCCTTTCATTTCAAGCTTACTGCTCTACTATACCGAGCCTCTTTTCTATTCTACCAATATCGCCAAATTACAATTCCCTGAACTGAGGCTAAACCTAACGTTTCTCTCTGGCCAGGTTTATTCTAGGAGGGACTTATTATGTCAAGAGGAAGGAGTCTTATCGAAACCTCGTTCCTCCGTGCCAATATCGTCGATTACAATTCCCTGTAGAGGGTAAATATTTCTGAAATCAATTTTATTATAAGAAGGACTTATTTTGTCAAAAGAACACCGCGTCACAATCACAATTCCCTGAAGAGGCACTCAATGCTTCACCTTTGGTCAGGTTTATTATAAGTAGGACTTATATTTTTGTCAAGAGGAAGGAGTATTATCGAAACTTCGTTCCTCCAGCCGAGACCGCGTCATAATTACAATTCCCTGAAGAGAACTTCATACGTTACTCAGAACAGTTTTATTATAAGAGAGACTTTTTTTGTTAGGATGAAAGTCAGCAAGGGTACTTTAGAATTCAGCTTGAAGAAAGGGTATGTAGTGGAGAGCCTGAGAATTAACCCATGTTAAAGTCCTTTGACAACCATATGGCCTGATTGTACTAGGATTCGAACCCACGACCACTCGCTTATCAAAGCGGACTCTGTAACCTTGCGGCTACAAAGCTCTCTGTATAGGTACTTAAAGCAAAACCGATTTATTTCTCATGAAGATACTTTCGTTTTCAACAGAAAGACATTAAGAGCCATTTCGCGAGAGGGGCAACCGCCTCTCTGAGGGACGTTGTTTTAATGTTCTCCGATTAGGCTAAAATTTTAAGCGTTTGTATGTCTATTCAAGATAGGAAGTTTTGCAAAATTTAAACTTTTTTCATTGAGGTTAAATGGGGTAAAACGGCCCTTAAAGATGATATGTCCAAAAACGTCCAAATCACAAAAAGTGCAAAAAATCTTGCTAGACTTGATGAATTTTTCTAAGAATTTATTTTATTCTACACTAATAGTACTTCAAAATGGATGGTCATAATATATTGCAAGGAGATAACATAACTAAAATATGCATTTTTCAATTAAAAATTGTCAATTTCAGGGTCTTCCTACTCTTCTCAACATTGCTCGAAAAAATATCTGTATATAGCGTTTTATAGAGTAACTCAAGAGCTTTGATGTCATGCAGAGCCTGACAAAGTCATTTTGGACAAATATATGGACGAGGGAGGAAAAAAAACAGGGACGATATGAAACGGAGAACACCAAAACAAAGTTTCACAATCCAAAATGGTTACGCAGCGCCAGTGATCAACAGCGAAAAAAATTTCGAAATTTTGATCGGAATTTGCGTGACATATTTATTCATTGCCGTTTTAATTGCGGCTTGCGGTATTAGAAAATTATCATCAAACAATGCGATGCGGTGCTAGTTTCAATTGAGACGCTGGAGGAAAGGAAAGAGTCTCTCTCTCCGTCACTATCTCCGTCAATTGAAATAGTCATCAGTTTCATTGGAAACGATTCGAAAAACAACAGACGGGAAAGACAAAGAAGTGATTCGTTGACAGCAGCCGGACGGAACCAAGTGAAAATGAAACTGTTCGAATCAAAGTGACAGCGCGGAATAATCAGTTTCATTGTTTTGTTTCGAAAATTTTGAGCCCTGATGTTATGTATAAAGCAGGTATTAGACGAAGTAAATATTTGCTATTTTTTAATACAGATTTTATTTTGTGCAAAAAAAAATCGTACCAAAAATAGCAAATATTTGCATCGTCTAATACCTGCTTAAGCCAAATGCGCCAAATGGGGTAAAACGGCCCTAGAATAGTTTTTTTCAAAAGTCGTTTAAGCGATTTAAATTACAATATTTTCTGCTAGACTCAATAGATTTTGCTGAAAATTTAGACAATCACTCTACCTTACCACACAGACAAACAGACGTATCATTCCATACAAAATTTTAAAGAAAAAGTGGTTCCGATTAACTCGTGCTGCTTTTGGCAGCACGGCGCGCGATACCAGAAGATACATGATTTATGGCGAAACGTTCCTTGAAGAATATTTTTTCCAAAAAGCCTTCAAAATAACTAAAACTGCAAGAACTCGGGTTAGACTTGATATATTTGCTGAAAATTTAGATTATCACTCTAGCTGAATAAGAACTTTAAGGACAGTGACAAGAATGACAAATAAATTTACATGACGAAATATAAAATTTTTTTCTTGGAAAAGACTTAGAGATTTTCAGAGTGCTCTTTCCTCTACAAAAAAAGGTCCTGAACCCGAATGCAGCGTTTTTAAAAACTAACGAGCTTTTATTTAGATGCACCATTTGAAAACTGACTAAAAAGTACTAACGTTGTTTTTTTAATTTTTCACTGAGATTCAAGAAAAGCATCAAACAAGGTAAAAGACATTATTTCACTGTTATCACTTTGCCCTTAAAGTTCTTATTTAGTCAGAGTAGCTAAATTTTCAGCAAATCTATCAAGTCTAACCCGTGTTCTTGCAGTTTTGGTGATTTTGACGGCATTTTGGGAAAAAAGGAACGTTTTACCCCAAATGGTGTATCTTCTGGTAATGTGGAGTGATTATCCAAAGCAAAACCTATTAAGTCTAGCAGAAAATATTGTGATTTTAGCGATTTTGACAGTTTTTGAGAATAAAACCTTCTAGGGCCGTTTCATCCCATTTGGTGCACTTGGTTTATACATGACATTTAAGCTCCTGAGTTACTCTACAAAACAAATATATTCAAATATTTTTTCTAACGATGTTGAGAAGAGTAGGGAGACTCTAAAAATTGACAAGTTTTGAAAGAAAAATGCGTTTTTTCGTTTTCTCTTTGTCACATATTGTGATCATGCGTTTTGAAATACTATTAGTGTAGAATAAAAACACAAATTTTCAGAAAAATCCATCAAGTCTAGTAGGAGTTATTGCACTTTTTGTGATTTGGACGTTTTTGGATATTATCTTCATGGGTTTTTACCCCACCTAAACTCAATGAAATTTTTTTTTCAAATTTTGCCAAACTTCCTGCCTTGAATAGACAAACAAACGCCGAAAATTTCAGCCCAATCGGAGAACATCAAAACAACATGCGGTTGCCCCTCTCGCGAATTGGCTTTAAACGAACATTTTTCGACGAAGCTTCTCATGACGGCGAAACAGAAGCGGTATACGGCCTTCATTACGACTTTTCGAATGCGTTTCTTGATTCTACCAATCAACTGTTTGCAAAATTTTTTGTACACCAAGGAACTTAAAATCCCAAAGAAATCTTCGATTGAGGTAGATTAGTTGAATTGCGTATTTTGGATACAAATCTGGTCGAATGGTTGTCTAGTAACGTTTGTGTTTTTTGGTGTTATGTGATGATGCTTCATCTGGCCAACACACATACCATCCATTGGCATGGTGTTTTCGAAAAAAAGAAATCAAAATTTTCTTCAGGGGAGAGCTGGCAACACGGCTATCGTCAGCAAGTATGAACTCTCTGCTTAGTAAAAGTTCACATTTTAAGTGTTTTTCCATCAGTTTTATTGCTGAAACTAGTGTGTTTGGCGTGAGTAGTTGCTGCAGATTGTAGAGGCGCTCGAATTAGCAATAATTTCAATGGATTCAGTAAGATAAGTATAAATTTTTGTTTCGATTTTGTTATGTGTTGATATTCGAGCTCATACCCAGTAAAAAATATTCGACGCCCTATCTTACACCGCATTGAAACTGGATTGTAATGTCGGATCTTATTCCTGCTGTTTTTTTTTTCGATCTTCATCATACACTGAAAAAAAAAAATAACACACTCAATACCAAATGCTCTTTACATATGAATTTGGGCTTTGGATGTATAGAATTATGCCTTTTCGTCATACCAGTGGTCGGCACGCTCTTGTTTGCTTTCGGAGAGGGCAGTTCAGTTTCTCGCGCGGTATTTTGACTGCGCTAAAAGAGACTCTTAATCTGCCCAAATTAATTTTCAGACGGACTTCGAAAAAATCACTTTGAAACTTTATAAACATTTTTAAAGTACTGATGAAAGCTTTTTAGAGCTTTAAGGTGAAACGGGACGTGGTCGCGAACAACTCGAATTTTGCAATCTAATTTTCTCTTGATTTATGAAGACTACGTACATGAATCTTTTATTAATTGTTTTCACAACTGTTGCATGCCTGAAGTAGCAATATGAGTGCTGTTTATTTAGTGGAAGCCGATTTTTTTTACGATTAAACTACAAAAGTAAAAAGAACTCTAACCTCAAAATTGTATAGGAAAAGACCACAATCCCGTTTCACCTTAAGTGAAGACCGTCTGATGGCGGCACTGGGCACTAGAGGGTTAATACAGCGGTTTCGAAATTCAATGACAACTAATCAATGATAATTACATCGTAGAATGTTCGGGTGTACCTCGTGGTGGCTTTCTGGTCAGAAACTTCGCTCGTGGGATTTTTTTCCCTTACTCGCTCACAAAACAACGCGGTATGATATTGGTCACTGATACCAGTAGTTAGTGTTTAGCGTGCGCTAGTTGCGTTTTATGAAATCCATTCGTTTCTAGGTAAATTTAAGAAGTTCACGGGATGAAACGCGATGTTTGGTGTATTAACGATTGGTAGGTTGCCGAAGATAACTAGAAACTTCGATTCTCCTGTATGCCGATACAGCGATCGTGGCGCGGTTCTCGTCTCCTAGTGGCCGGTTGCCCAAAGACCGAGAAGTAACCATATCGTGCGCGAATTTGTGTAGAAAAGATCGCACCATCAGTTTCGATGGATCCAGAATAAATCCTTTCCACTAACACTAATTCCTCCCTTCGATACTCCTGGATTTTGAGCTTTTGTAACAAACCGAAATAAAATCGATCTAACGATGATCAAATGAGAGCAAATTTAGCAAACTGCAGCTCGTGAACCAAAATGAATAAATTTTAACCTAAAATAACGTTAATTTCGTTTCCAATCTAGCTGTGAATGATATTTTTTAGTTCAGAAATCATCATTTATCATGAGCATATTGAGATAAAGCACATTAATAGACATCTAATAGAATATATGGATTTCGAGGGTGATCAATTTCACCCCATGTATCTCATAATACCTTATAGAATTCTCGAATTTATTACATGAAGTAGACGATAGAAATTTCACTAACAACCAGAGAGGTTTTCTAGAGCACATACCAGTACTAGTTTTAAATATTTACTATTTCGGGAAAAATGTACATGAAGCTAGTTAATTGGAAAATGTTATGAAAATTGATCAATTTTACCCCGTTCCATGGTACCGTAAGGCGCCCTAATTCTGCGCGGTTCCTAATTCTGCGCACCTCGTATTAAAATGTTAAAAAATATCAGATTTTCAAAAATAAAGTTTGAAAGTGATTTCCTATATATTAACTGTTAACTTTCTGCTTATGTTTCCTTTCTTACTAAACGGCATCAACATTTTGGTACGAGGTGCGCAGAATTAGGAGCCACGCAGAATTAGGACGCCTCACGGTACATTACGTATATTTTTTATATAACGTATAATTAAGAAAAACTCAAATGTAAGTTAGAAATGGTGAACACATTCATATGGGCCAAGTGTACGCATCTCCTGGCAACGATCTTCTCAGATTTGATACGAGCTTCAATGAACAGTTCATATGAGGTCACAATGTAAAAATCCCAACTTTGGTGCCGGTTGGACCGTAAGCCCCTACCCTTTTTTTATTCAAAATGCCAGTTTTCGTCAAAAACCCTTATTTATAAACCCCTTAGATATAAACAGATACATTATTTTTGGATAAAAATAGTCAAGGAATCTAAAAGTAATATCAATTTTAGGCGGTATTGTCGCCAAATAAGCTCTTAT
Organism: Wyeomyia smithii; assembly: GCF_029784165.1. Taxonomy (NCBI): domain Eukaryota; kingdom Metazoa; phylum Arthropoda; class Insecta; order Diptera; family Culicidae; genus Wyeomyia; species Wyeomyia smithii. The sequence continues at coordinate 136,749,669 of NC_073694.1, read as the reverse complement.
TGCATGTGAAAAATAAATTGCATTTTTCGGCATATAAGTATACTTCGATTTCAAATTTGATAATTCATCGTATTTCTAAGAAAATTTCACACGAAAAACACTTATCACCCTGAGATACTATGAGCAAAACTCGAATTATTCTTAAAAAGTAAAGTTAAACTTTCTCTGGTTTCAAGCAATCTTTTTTCTAAGATTTTTCATATCTTCGAATATAGTATATCAATGAACATTCTGAAAATCGCAAAAATACATCTCACAAATTGTGATCCAGCGACACAGAATTTCTTGGAGATATCCATAATAATAGTTTGCTAAAAGTTCGACTGTTTCATTGACACCGTGAAAAGGCAATAAACTATCAGCTCGATCCACGTAGCAGAACTTTTTTCGAGTAAACATTATCTCGTTCAAAGTTACGCCACACGTAGTCGATAGAACTGCCACTGTACTGAATAGTTTTCGCCTATTCTCGCCAGAGCGAAAGATAAGACTAATTAAAACAACATCGCATTTTAAAGCCAAAAACCTGACTCACTCGTGGCTCCGCCAGACAACGATCGCATCGTCTGTTAGTTAGCCAATCGCGAAAAATGCCCACACATACACACTCATGCCACCAGCCATTGCGTGTCAACTTCGACATCGTTCATTCACATGTGTGCTTGCCGGTCGGCGGTCGATGATCGACATCGGAGCAACGTGTGGGTAAAACTACGTTTGTATCCTCGATCTTGAACTTTTGACGCGACTCCACATTACAATGGGTGCTCGACCCGATGACGAAAAATCAGCGGCGGTAGTGTGTGGTGGTTACGACGGAATAGATAACCGGATCGCGCACCATGAAGCGCTGCAACCGATTACGGCATTGGGAGGGTTGGATGGTAGCGCGAAATCTTCCACTTTATAGGGTAAATCAAGCACGTTCTATCTGCTATGAAGTAGAACATGGTGTCGCGGTTCTAAATATTTGTTATGCGTCTATGGGGATGCACAGTTTATCAATGTTATTGTAGTGTTTTTGTTCATGTAAATTGTTCTACGAATATTGTTATAAACACATTTTAGACTCTTGGCGTGAATTTTTCTTCACTCGTTTTTTTGCGTAACACGTAACCCTCATATAATAAGTAACCCCAGAGAAAATTGATACTCGACCTTCATGGAATGCATTTTAGTCATCCCTACAGGTGCTGCAGAACATTTGAGTAGAGATCGTTAAACCGCAGTTCACGCGAGTGCCATCCGACCACAAGCGGAGCTACTCCGCTGATGCTATAGATTGCGCTCATGTGCTCCGTCGCGACCGCTCGACGAGCCTTGAGGAATTTCCCCAGCAGTTCGCTTCCTTGTCTTTGTTGCATACCAGTAATTGATGATTTCCTAGGCAAATCAAATAATACTAATAAATAGAAATAGTATAGTTTGTGGGACATCTCTACGTTACTGTGTTCTCTATTATCATCTGAGTATATTCCAAAACACAAAAGTGACACATATATAATCAGTTAACTTGTGTATCCGTCGCTCTGGTCATTTTTTGATTCCGGAAAACGATTGATCACACCTAAGTAGTAGGAAACAATTGTCAATTGCTAAGTAGTAGGAAACAATTGTCATGCTGACGGCTCTACGATACGGTAACGTACGATCTTTCCTTCCACCCTGTACCAGTACGTTTGTTACGTCTCGTGTATGATATAGCAACTCTATGCCGTGTCTACGAATGCAATGGGGAGCTAGGTATATTTGAAAGCAAAGAGCAATAAAAAATACGATCGAACACACGACCGATTGTGACCTGCGAGCGTCAAGCTGTGTTCGCTGTGAACAATGACGTAACACACCGGTGGAATTTGTCTTGCACTTTGTTGCTTCCGTATCTGAGGGTGTTTATGCATTTTGCACTGAACAAGACTACCTCGGGCGCCGCTCATATGGGAGAGAGTTCAATAAACTCTACTTCCCACGCGTTGCTGCTACTAGATAAAGAAGTCATGTTACAGTTTGAACTTTTCCGCGTGTGAAATAAAACCGCAGAGCACTTGCAGCGATAAAAAGAAACCGATCAGCACCCAGAGGCGAGAGAGGGTACCTAATGTATACATATTTCCACTTACCTTTCTTTTATAACTTCCTCATTATGTGAACGCAACCATAAATCAAATACACAAACAGAGAGTATCGAAGCAGCCGAAAACGCGAAAACCGCCGTAAAGAGACGACGAAGACATACGATCGAAGCTTCGGGGCTATCGAGAGCGGGAGAGCGAGCAAAATCGTATGTACACACAAGCGAAATAAGTCAAAAGCTGCTCCAAACGAATAGAGTTACATTCTTAAGCTATAGTGAACAAAAGAGACAGCAAGAGGAAGAGAAAAGTTGTCACTTATACGCTATGACTTAATAACGACGACGATGATGATGGTGGTGATGACGACGATCGATGCAAATTTTTCATAACAGAAAGCTCTTTCTCCTTTCACCGAACTGATTCTCTCAAAGGTACAAATAAATCAATGACCGCTGCTGTGATATTCACAATTTTGATTACATTTGGCATGAGAAGTTCGTATGATTAAAATTTATCAGTTCAACTATTTTGAAACTGTTAGGGACTATTTCGGGAACACCAATTTAAACAATGTTTTAGTTTTCTGATTTCATTTCAATTTTTCAATAATATGATCAACAATAATAATAATAATATAATAATAATAGTAATAAATTGAAGTTTTTATGATACAAATTCTGCGCTGAGTGATTAATCTGTTTAGTCTTTTCATGTATGAGTTTTTAATGGATTCATGCGGTGATCATTCTAACGGATAAATGGATTATAAAACTCAATAAACGCCATCTACTACGATTGATACTACTGTGTTTACTATAACTGCGATCTGCACGTAAAAATAGATTATCTCGATTTAAAACACTTACATTATGGGCTAAATATTCATTTGCGTGTATCTTTGTAAATTCACTAAGAAGTATTGAAAGATTTACCTCTAAGTAGACTAAAAGGCAGTAGCGGTTTTCGTTGAATTAGAATTATCAGTTAACTGTAATCGAGTAGTTTACCGACACGAAATTAGAAAACAATACATATACCCACGAAACACATAATAGTCAGTTTTTAAATAATGTTCACGAAAACTTAATATAAGGCATACAGAGAATTTTGAAACATCAAAAATATACAGGTTTTTCTCCCAAAACAACAAGGAAAAAATTATAGCTTGGTGAAGATGCAAAATATGTGATTGAAACAGAACGGGGATGAGAATTCTTACACAGTATTTAAATTACGTTCTCGGCCATCCTTAGAAACGGACGTATTTCCGCAGCAACGACAGTGAAGCCAGCATGATTGTTCCTGTCTAATCGATGCCATTGTTGTTGGCGAGTGCCAGGAGCCGGAAACTTTCTTCTGCGCCTACGACTGGACGTTTCCTCGCGACCACGAACTGTCGTACTAATCGTTCGGAGCTGAACCATTTTTTCTGCTCCAAGACTGCGGCGAACGGCGAAAACTAGATCATTCCAGATTTGATAAACCGCAAATAACTCTCGGCTCATGGATTAGCTTTGTGTAAGCTCAATATCCTCAGTACAGTCCGGTCGGATCTAGATAATGGCACTTAACTTGCTGATGTGAAGGCTTCTTATACATTCCGGTGGGGTCCAACTTGCAGTTGCTGCTTTTCGCGCTTTGAAACGCAAAACTTCTGGACGGCATTGTTCCGCAGACGTCTTTCCTCGGTTATGATTGGATCTAATATAATGCGAGTTATGTGAAGGCTGCAGTCTAAATACGGCCAATTCAAGCATTAATAATATCCAGTGGGATCTAGAATTTCCAGAGCCATCGTTTCGAAGTCTTGGATTGCGACAATCTCAGCGATTTACTTTTCTATTTTGGCGACAGCCGTTGTGCTTTGAACGCACGTGAAATTTTCAATAGTGCCCAGTTGGGTCTAATTTGAAAGCCATCTTGGAAGAGTACTATTTTTCGTTGAAAGTTGCGATGTAGTAGTACCGCGTTACGGCAGTGTTTTTAGTATTAGATAACAACTACTCTAGTAGTGTCCAGTCGGATCTAGTTTTTTCTCCATTTTGATAAAAAGCGCAAACTTTTCGAAATTATAGTACACTTGATTGCGATCTTGTTCTAATGTTCTTTGTCGACACCCGCTTGTTTTAGAATATGAAATTGCAATGGCAAGTTTTTAGTAGTAACCAGTTGGATCCAGGATCTGCATCTTCACTTATCACACGCAAACACGGAATAACTAAAACTTAGCAAATATTTCGCAGAATATTTGTGCTGGAAACGTACCGACGTCAGTGGCTGCTTACGAACAAGTGTTAGCTTTTCGTACGATCACTAGTTTGTTAATACTGCAGACAGTTCAGAGAGCGCAATTTGTTCTTATGCTCTCAGTGGTTTCTCACAAAACACGCGACGATCGAATGAATGGAGAAATACAGCAACGAAATCACTTCGTATTCGCGGAACACAAACGGCAGTACCTGTGCAGAAGAATGATACTACGATGAGAATTAACAACAAACGAGAGATGTTGCTCGATCGACTGACTTCGTGGTTCTGGCTGATTTCATGTTCGTGCGGAAGCTTAAATCAAGCTCAGCGCTCGGCTCATGCTCGAATCGATCGTAGCGCCAACGGTGGTCGCACCAGTAAGCCGAGATGCTAGTAGACCACCAGCTTGTATGCTGACTTGCATACGAGAGACAGAGAACTCAAGTACATACTACCAAAGGTGCATCTTCCCGTTTCCTTTTCACTCACACAATCGTTACCGCTATCGAGTAGATTAGATTTTTTTCACTTTGTTTAGCTAATGCTACCGCTCTTTTTCGGTGCAACACTGTAGGAGTTTGCAAGTCGCTTTTCCCCCGACTGTTACCGCAACTGTTGTCTTCATCGGATTTCTGATCCCGGGAACAGCGCGCCTATTGGCTGACGAGATCTTCCTTGCAGCGCTTCTTGGTCGTATTCTTTGCGTAGTATTCTTCAGACTTGAAGCAGGGCTCCGTTCTGATTCGTCAGCCCTATCGGGGCAAATTTCGGGCAGAAGGTGTGTTTTTTGTTCTAGCAGTTTAGAACTTGAATTCCTGGCAGCTGTCTTGATCCTGAATGGCTGCGGCGTTTGTATGTATGTAAAACGTGTTAGTTGCCTGGCATCGGTGTAAGCCGCAAATATTGTTGTAATCAATCACGTTACGAGCAAATGAATCTTTCTTGTTTTCTTTGTAACGAATTTACGATACTGCTCTGAGCGAGTTTGAGTTATCGAGAAATATTTTGAGCAGGGACACTTGCCTCGTGTCTACTGAAACCATTCAAACACTTGAAGTTGATCAGAGTTCAATCTTCTTATTACTCAACTGGCATCCCTTCTACATACAATGATCATGCACAATTATTGAACGCATAAATTGAACAAATGCTTACTACCTATTTTTTCGCGTGCTGCTTTGCCGCTGCTTTTGACGATCGTAGTGTTTCAGATCTGATGGGATCCAGTAAACGAGAAAGACACTGAGAGACCCTCCCACCGCTGTAAAACAATTGATCCTTCCTGTGGCTCATCTGTCTTCTGGTATACATCAGAGGAGCAGGCTTGAAAAGCGAAAGGGTTACGAAAGGATTAAGTTTGATTATGCATAATTTCGGTAGGTTGCTTGTTTGTGTGTTCGTTCACCGAGACAATATTCCAAGCTGATTTCTTCCATTTATTATCCCGAAAGGGTTGAAAATCGGCACGCCATATAGCAGGCAATTAAGAAAGGGGACGGATTGTGACAAAAGAATTGTAATTCGTACAAGGCCCTGCATTGATGTAAAGACAAACTATTGACAATGTCATTAAGTTGTTGTCTAATTGTGACCGCGCCTGAAAGGGTTAGACATGGCAGGTTAGAGCAAAAACCAGTTTTCTTCTCTTTCGTGCTTCAATTTCGGAAATTTGTCGTTGAAATGAATCAAATTCCGGAATATTTTATTACTTCGAAAGTTGACGGCTGTGAATTTATGTTACTTGTGCCTGCGATCCCATTTGTCTCGGTCATAGAAAATTGTTTTACTGATACGTACCGTGGTTGTTTTTATAAGAGGTACAATATTTACACCGACTTTTAACAACATTTGGGTAACATAAGCTTTGCAGGTAAATTTTAGAGGGTAAATGAGGTGGAATGGTTTGGTAGATTTTTTTTTTAATCATTCACTGACGCTGTCGATCGTCATTATTGCTTCTCATGAGAACGGAAATTCTAAAAACGTAACAATCGATTTGTGAGTATGATTAGCAGTAACGAAGTCGTGTCAACTCATTGACATCTAGTTCTTTGTGTTCGACATTGAGGTAGTTTCGTTGTGTTGCGTATTTTAGATACAAACTAGGTCGAGTGGTTATTTAGGGTTTTGGCCTAATGTGATGATGCTTTACCTTATCGGTATGATGTTTTTGGTGAAATGGCATCAAAAATGTCTTCAAACATTCGCTCTGGCGAATTATTGCAGAGGTTTTCTCGAAATTATAGTCGAAACCGGAAGATTTTGGCTTTTGAAATGATTTACCGAGAACTTTCTGCCTAGAATTTTATGCTGTTCAGTTAGAACTGTACAATACGCTTGGGCAATGCTTCTTGTTTCGGCGTCATTTTGAGAGGACATGAAAATCTCTAAGCTTGTTTGTTGTGGAGTCAAAAAAACTCAAAAAATCCAACATTTACTTGAAGTTTTGAACGATGATTATAAAATACGGATAGAGAACAAATAGATCTTTAATATGCAAAATATTTTTTGCCAATTATGCAGGTATTTAATGAGTAATAAGAGTTTGAATGTATGTTTTTTTAGGTAAAAGCTGATTTCTCTTCGCAAGAATAGGATCAATTCATTAAATTGATACCACGTATGTAATGCAACAATATTTACTCACTTTGACATCTGTTTGTTGAACAAGTATTAACAAACAGTTTGTCTCTAATCTCAAATCGTAAGAGTATTACTCATAACTATCAATAATCTCAGATAGTGTATATAAACCATGCGTTAGAAACAATGATGAAGATATTAGCATGTAATACATACCCATCAAATTTGGGTCATCAGACAGCGATAATTTGCCGATGGTCTCCGTGTTTAGATGTGCTAAGTGAGTTGGCAAATCAGCATGTCAAACGACCTATTTTTGACGCATCTTCTAAGCACGCTCTCTAATCCCTAATGAGTTGGGTAAATTTTTTCAAAAATCTAGGAATTGATGCACAGCGAACGCGCCATCGGCGAACGCAAAATAGACATTCATGCGAAAGAGAGTGTCTGGAAGATACGACAAAGCAGAACGCATCGAGAACCGTGGTTGCCACCGCAGCCGAGCCCCACGGGAACATCCCCAATGCATGAGAGAACGAATAGAAATGGGGACACGGTGAATGAACTTTGGAGCTGAAGTTGCGCGGACACCGCTGAGTGAGTGCTAGTATAACAGAAACGCATCTTTTTACCTGGGTCGCGTGGGTCTACCAAAATTCGAAGCTTGATCCAGGTCTATTTGAAATGGTGTAATACTTTTCGTTGGAATTATGGTCTTGAGTTTTGAAAATTGAGATAACAACATATCAACAAGTAAAAACTATTGTAACATCTACGTCAACTATTTAATAAAAAGGATATTCGTAAGAGGATTACTGATCCACTCATGTTATCACATGTTGAATTTTTAAATTAAAAAAAAGTAATTTAAAAAAATATAGGTTGTACATTATTTGCCTATTCGATTAGTTTTTAAATAGTTTATTTGACACGGCACGATACAATTTATGTTCAACTGAGCCAAGTACATTTTTTTTAAATTCTAAATTAGCAGGGAAAAGAGGGAGGCTTTTTTTTTATTCTCGCGGCCGACTACGAGCTAGTGGGGATTTAAGGTGAGAGGAGGGGTGTTACAATTTTGTTTTCAACTATTCTATATTACAGAATGTATTCATTTGTACGTGGCTAACCAGTGATGTTCTATTTGAGCAGTTTTGGTCTGAGGTGTCTGCGTAAACATAGAGATGCCGAGTCTTCGTTTTAGTGTCTCCAGCCGGGTGTATCATTCTCTTTCAGTTTGTGACAGAAATTGTATTCTAGCAAATAGATAAAAGAAATCAAATTTTAATGCCAGCATTTTTTATAAACCCGTATAGCTGTGTCGTGTACTGGAGATCACCGCTTCCCAGAATGTCTCTAACGGGTACGTTCGGTTGTTTTCCTCGGGCCCGAAGGGAATCTATAAGCTCAGACCTAACACCACAGTATTCGGTACACGACCAAACAACATGCTCGATGTCATGGTAGCCATCGCCACAAACGCAGTGATTACTGTCTACAAGCCCTATACGAAAGAGATGCGTGTTTAACGTATAGTGATTGGACATAAGTCTGGACATCACGCGAATGAAGTCTCGACCTACATCCAACCCCTTTAACCATGCTTTCGTCGATACCTTAGGAAAAATGGAATGTAGCCACCGTCCCAGTTCATCTAAGTTCCATGATGATTGCCAACTGTTGAGTGTTCTCTGACGCAAAATGCTATAAAATTCATCATAAGCAATTGGTCTTACATAAATATCGCCATCAATAGCACCCACCTTAGCTAAAGCGTCAGCCTTTTCATTGCCCGGAATGGAACAATGAGAAGGGACCCACGCTAAGGTAACCCGGTAATTTTTATCTGTTAAAGCACTTAAAAACCGCCGTATTTTCCCCAGGAAATGCGGGGTGTGCTTCACAGTCTTCATCGATCGCAGAGCCTCAATGGCACTGAGACTGTCTGTGAAGATGAAGTAGTGGTCTATGGGCAGGGTTTCGATGATCCCAAGAGAGTACTGAATGGCAGCTAGTTCTGCGACGTACACGGAAGCAGGAGCATCGAGTTTGTAGGAGGCGGTAAAATTTTCGTGGAAAACACCGAAGCCAGTGGACTCATCTAGATTAGATCCGTCAGTGTAAAACCTTTTATCATAACTAACATGTTTAAACTTATTGGAAAAAAATTTAGGGATCTCTTGGGGTCGCAATTGATCCGGGATACCAGAAATGTCTTGTTTCATGGTGGTGTCGAAGAATATAGCATTATTAGGAGTATCTAAAAGTGCGACATTGGAGGAATCGTATGAAGAAGGATTAATATCTTGAGCCATATAGTCAAAATATAAAGTCATAAATCTGGATTGAGATTGAAGGTCGACCAACCTCTCGAAATTTTCAATTACTAATGGGTTCATAACTGTGCATCGAATTAGCAACCGGTAAGAGAGATTCCAAAAACGATGTTTCAATGGAAGAATACCCGCTAGCACTTCAAGACTCATCGTATGGGTCGACTGCATGCAACCTAAGGCAATACGCAAACAACGATACTGTATTCGTTCCAGTTTGATCAAATGTGTGTTTGCTGCGGAGCGGAAGCAGAAACACCCGTACTCAATTACAGACAATATCGTTTTTTGGTATAACCTTAGAAGGTCTCCTGGGTGGGCTCCCCACCAGGTTCCGGTAATCGTACGAAGAAAATTAATCCTCTGTTGGCATTTTTGTGTCAGATACCTAATATGACAAGCCCAGGTGCGTTTAGAGTCGAGCCAGACCCCGAGATATTTAGCGACTCAAACTTGAGAGATCGTTTTACCCGTTAGTAGGAGCTGCAGCTGAGCTGGATTATGCTTCCTAGAAAAAACGACCAGCTCAGTTTTCTCCGGAGAGAACTCGATACCCAGCTTAAGAGCCCATTCAGACAAATTGTCTAAGGTATCTTGCAATGGTCCTTGCAGATCGCTAGCCTCGCTACCAATAATGGATACAACGCTATCGTCTGCAAGTTGCCTTAGCGTGCATGAATTTGCAAGACATTCATCGATGTCATTGACGTAAAAATTATATAAGAGAGGACTCAAACATGAACCCTGGGGAAGACCCATGTAACTAATTCGGGAAGTTGTCGAATCGCCATGTGAGAAATACATATGCTTTTCTGACAACAAATTGAGCAAAAAGTTATTCAAATTTGGTGAAAGTCCCTGCGAATGAAGTTTCGCGCTTAAAACTTCTACAGAGACAGAGTCGAAAGCCCCCTTACTATCCATGAACGCAGAAGCCATTTGCTGTTTTCGAGCAAAGGCTAGTTGAATTTCAGTAGAAAGCAACGCTAGGCAATCGTTCGTCCCTTTGCCCCGGCGAAAGCCAAATTGAGTATCTGAAAGTAACCCGTTTGTTTCGACCCATTTGTCTAACCGTAAGAGGATCATTTTCTCCATTAATTTCCGGAGGCAAGAGAGCATCGCAATCGGCCTATATGAATTGTGATCAGAGACAGGTTTCCCGGGTTTCCGAATGGCAATGACTTTTACCTCCCTCCAGACATGCGGAACAATATTTAGCTCAAGAAACTTGTTGAACAAATTCAACAAGCGTCTTTTTGCAGAGTCGGGTAGATTCTTCAACAGGTTGAATTTTATTCTATCTAACCCTGGAGCCTTATTGTTGCACGACAGGAGAGCCATTGAAAATTCCAACATCGAAAATGGAGGCTCTTCCGTAGTTACTAATAACGCGTCGCGAAAGGTTTTCTGTTCCGGTACAGAGTCCGGACAGACCTTTTTGGCAAAATCGAGTATCCAGCGATCTGAATACTCCTCGCTTTCATTCGAAACGTCAAAGTTCCGCATGCGCCTGGCGGTATCCCAAAGAGTGCTCATCGCTGTTTCCCTCGACAACGCGTTTACGAACCGCCGCCAGTACCCGCGTTTTTACGCCTTTACTAAGCTCTTCATCTGCCTGCTCAGTGCCTCGTACTTTCGAAGCAGGTTGACAGTGCCGTACTCCCGGTAGTCCTTATACGCCGCGGACCTTCGCACGTACAGCTCAGAGCACTCTTTGTCCCACCATTTGTTGGGAGGGCGCTGTCTAATCGTTACCCCGGGTATCGGTTTCGTCTGAGCTTGAGTCGCGGCGTCGATTATCAAGCCAGCTAAGAACGCGTATTCTTCCTCCGGAGGAAGTTCCTCGTGAGTCTCGATAGATTGCGCTATAATAGACTCATAACACTTCCAATCAATATTACGTGTAAGGTCGTAGGAAATATTGATTGGGTTCGGGGGAGTTGAACCATTAGCAATTGATATAACGATTGGAAGATGATCACTACCGTGGGGATCGTTGATTACTTTCCACTGGCAATCTAACGCTAGTGATGTCGAGCAGAGGGATAGGTCAAGCACGCTTTCACGTGCTGGAGAATTAGGTATGCGTGTCGCTTCCCCAGTATTCAAAACTGTCATATTAAAGTCGTCGATCAAGTTACAGATTAAAGAAGATCGGTTGTCGTCGCACAGCGACCCCCATAGCGAACAGTGAGAGTTAAAATCTCCCAGAACCAAAAAAGGTGCGGGAAGCAATTCTGATTTATCAAGGAGTTGCTTCTGTTCAAACCGCGCGGATGGGGGAATATATAACGAAACAAGGCAAAGGTCTTTTCCTTTCATATTCGTTTGAATGGCAACAACTTCAATATTCGAGATCGAGGGGAGGTCGATTCTGAAAAAAGAATAGCACTTTTCGATCCCTAAAAGTACCCCTCCACCGTGTGAGTCTCGATCTCGACGAATGATGTTGAAATCGTGGAAATTAAGTTGGTCATTTGAATTGAGAAAAGTTTCACAGAGCGCGAACGCATCACAATTGTATGTGTTTATCAAATGTGAAAATAAATCGAATTAGGGGATGATACTTCTGCAGTTCCACTGTAACACAGTGACAAAATTCCTAACCTCTCTCGACGTATTAGTCATCGAAAGATACGATAGCTGAAATGAGGGGCCAAGTTGCTGTGAGTTGCTTCAAATAGGTTTTCACTGTAGGGAGAAGCGCAAGAAGAATGTTTTGAAGGGGATCTGGTATGTTGAATGTTTTAAATATCCAGTCCACAATATCAGAGAATTTTATGAACCCTGTTTCTTTTATGTCTTCTGATCGAGAAATTCCCTCTGGATCCCTCTGGCAAGGCATAAGAACACCCTTCGACGGGATCGTCAGATGTACCCTCATCGGTTGGCAAAAAGGAAAAGATGTTTCCTGTCGAGGGTGGCTCAGCCCTCTTAAGCATTTCTGCAAAAGAGCGCTTTGATCGTTCCTTCAGGGAACGCTCAATTTTTTCCTCGCGCTGTTTGTACGCGGGACACGCCGAAAGGTCATGCCGAGTTCCCTCGCAGTAAAGACACTTTTCAGTATCCTCACTGCAAGCGGTCTAAGCATGATTGCCTCCGCACTTGCTGCAGCGTGCCTTGTTGCAGCAGTAGGTGGCTGTATGACCTAACTGCTTGCAGTTTTGGCAATGCATGACCCGCGGTACAAACAGGCGTACAGGCAGACGAACCCTGTCCAAAGAGATGTAGTTCGGCAGTGCGGATCCGGCGAATGTTACACGGAAGGAATCCGAAGGGAGGAATTTCTTCTTCCCTTCTTCGATGGATACTGAATGTAATTGCTTGACATCCAGTATCTTTACATCTTGAATCAGGGGGCTCTTGAAGCAGCCAACCCCGTGACGCAAAATGTCATCGACCGTGAGGCTTCCTTCGGTAACCACACCGTCGATCTCCACGTCCTTGGCAGGGATGTACACGCGGTACTCCCTTGTAAAGAGCTCGTAGCTAGCAATTTCGTTTGCTTGCTTCAAGCTACTCACGACAATTCGCAGTTTGTTCGGCCTCACCTTCGTAATCTCGGTTACGGCCGAAAACTGTTTTGCCAGGTCCTTGCCTATTTGTATAATGTTAAGAGGCTTCTTTATGGGCCTAAAGTAAACTACGAACGGACCTTTCGAAGTTCTGGGTAAGCTTTCACCCGTGTTGCCGGTACCCTTAGTACGGGGCTAGGTAGCGGGGAAGGTAGAGGGGAATTGATGGGGGAGATCTCAATCTCTTCCCCATTTGTTTCCACATCCAGGAAAAGTTGCACCTGCATGTCGTCCATTTTGCGGGAGCGTTACGCTCTACCGCACACAAACGATAAATATTCGAATGTGTGGGGGTGGGGGGATCAAGTAGTTGATATTAAATTTTAAAAACAATTTTTCAAACTACAATGGATCAAAATAAAAAAAAGACAGTAATACTAATACTAATAACAATAGTAATAATAGTAATAATAATAATAATAATTATAACAATAATAATAATAATAATAATAACAATAATAATAATAATAATGATTATAATAATAACAAAAATAATAATAATATTAATAATAATGATAAAAATTCTAAAGTGAATACTTCACCGAACGTCTAAGTCACGACCTCACGGCTGATAGTTGGATTAATCGAGTGTCTCCGCAGAACAAACAATGACGATCCAGCTTCGTGTTGTGACACAGTGGCCGTATCTTACACTCGACCTTGTAGATGCCACTTGTAGTTGACTTCCACTCGCTCGATCGTATGATGGTCCGTGCTGCTAGCGGGGTACCAGCGGTGCGGGAGAATTATTCTTGCTGATATATCAGATCACTGGCGGGGTAGCCTGCCCCTACCAGTGTGCAGAAGATGTATCTGCCGATATATTGCAGGCTATTGTTATCGCACACAAGAACTAATCGAAAAAAAACACCCGTACGATAACTCGTGTATTGTTATTTTGCGAATCAAACGGAGATAAACAATTTGCGTCTAATCAAGACGAAAGCAAAACAACGAATGGTTTGCCTATTCGATGCGAAGTTATAAAATGCTACTGATTACAATTGATTGATTTCTTTGGGAATTGACATAGTAATTCTATCGTGTAAGAAGTAAAAGTCGAGATTGCATTATAAGCTTTTCGCATTCTTATATATTTTTAATATACGTTTGTTGGGCAACTCAGGAGCTATCATTTGACGTATTCAAAAAAATGCTAGAAATTGCTAGTATCATGTTGCTTTCAGTAGAGTACATCGATTTTACTGCAATTTGCTATGCTTATTGTACCATTAAATTTTTTATATTGCTGGCTACACAAGGCTGTGTGACCTGAGCGATGTCACTTTTAGGCTTGGGTTAATCCTCAGATCGATAACATAGTAAGCGCGTAAAGCATCGCGAAACGATTCGCTTTGCCGTGCTTGTAAAACTCTACTTAGCGCTGTATTTTGAGCTTTGGTAAGGCGAATCGCTCTCAATTGGCTTCAGACTACTCCCCAAGAATTCTCTCCAGGATAAAAAGCTCTGATCTGAATAATTTATCGACGGTAGCATATCTCTCAATAACATGCGAAGAGTTTTAGTTGAGGTCAATAAAAACATAGGAGAATAGTAAGCTTGGAGAAAAATAATTAGGCTAAGAATGAACCCTCTAACACCAACACGTAGCAGGTATCTTTACAATGAATAACACTACAAACGTAAAAAACGTGCGAAACGTTCGGAAAATGCTGCAAAAATCAATGTACTAGTCGCTGAATCCATGCAACTAACCTCAGAAGATTATTTTAAAGTTACTTGAAAAGAATTTCGCATGTATAAATTAAGAAAATTTGAGATGCCGAAATTCGAACAACTGGCTTGTTATTGGATAATGGTCAAAACATGTTATGAAAACATGAAATTTTTTGTTACGTAGGGAAGGGGGGGGAGGGGGTGGTTAGTAGAGATAGTTACGTAACTGTGATGTTTGCTCGAAATTGAAAATTTCGGAGGGTGGTCAAGCTGATCAGTGTTACGTACTTTTAGGGGGGGGGGAGTCATATCGAACGTTACATAAGGGGGAGGGGGTATGAAATCAAGATTTTTAGCGTTACGTAATTTGTGTACGACGCCTAAAATCTGTCCACGTGGTATGTGCATGGCCCCTAAGTATGTTTTTACTTCATGAACTAATTACATTTCAGGGTGATCAGCGTTACGTACTTTTAGGGGGGGGAGTCATGTCGAACGTTACCTATCGTTACATAGGGGGGAGGGGGTTTGAAATCTAGATTTTTAGCGTTACGTAATTTGTGTACGATGCCTAAAATCTGTCCACGTGGTATGTGCATGGCCCCTAAGTATGTTTTCACTTCATGAACTAATTACATTTCAGGGTGATCAGCGTTACGTACTTTTAGGGGGGGGGAGTCATGTCGAACGTTACCTATCGTTACATAGGGGGGAGGGGGTTTGAAATCTAGATTTTTAGGCAGGCAGTGTGTGGTTGGTCGGGGCGTGCTGCGAACAAGGCACAATAATGAAGGGTGATCGACTTTGTCTTAGGGGAAACTACTTCCCCAGTAGTTTAATTGGCCGAAACACCATGCCGGAGACATCTGAGATTGCGGATTCATGTACCGTCTGGACGAGGGAATTTTTTTCTAAGTCTAAATAACATGCTAAGTCCTTCTTCTTTTTTTGCATCCTCGAAAAAAAAGGAGATTTTGGACTCGAAATTTTTTAATTTTGGACTCGAAATTTTTTAATTTTGGACTCGAAATTTTTGAGTGAATGACGAGTAGAGTAACGGGGGTATTTGGCCAGCTTTAGGAAGTGATTGCGCAACTTTTTTGAAAAAAAAAACAGGATTTTTCAACCTAAATTCAACATAATTACCTGTAAATTTGTAAATGTAAATTTAAATTTGTAAAAGTTTTAAGCGCGCAACGGCCGAGTGGTAAACAGAGCGCTGTGAAAACTTGGCATGGTTAAAATACCTTCGCTTTAGATAGAGACAAACATATTTCGGCCGATAAACTACGATTTTAACTTTTTTCAACTTGTTAGAGTATATTAGAGTATACAAACCGTTTTTATGGTTTCTATTGATGTTATTACAACAACGAATTGTTTCTAAAGCCCTATTTAGAGTTTCAAACGTAGTGGAAATCTCATACAAAATGTTTATTTTTCACGCGCGTGAAAAATGCAACTTGCATGAATTTCACTTCGCTTGGAACTATAAACAAATTCGATCCAGCGAAATCGGAAGTTGTGGATTCATCTTTTTCACTTGGGCTTATTTTTAATTTTACCCATGCACACACTCGTGAAAAACGAAGCGAAAACTTGACTTTCCAGCGCGCTAATATTCTGTCAGTTCCGACTAATTTTCACTTCGCTCGAAGTGTAAACTCGTGAATTTCGCTTCGCTTAAACTGTAAACTACAAGCTGGTGAAGCACCTGCGTATTCCACAACCACTTGTCAAATTTTTAACTTCGCTTGGAACTGTAAATTATGCTTAAAGCTTATATATTTGTTACAATAACTTTCGGAAGTTGCCTTGAATATTACCACTTCCTCTTGACTTTGTTGACTCAGGCATGACTTCGAATATGTATGAACTAATCCCACAAACATGCTGTCAGTTTTTTGCCGAAAACTGTAGTGTAGTATGATGCTTAGGTATGTTATTTCAATGTTGCATACATAGTTATCTAAAATATTCATAAAATTTATCAGATTTTTTTCATGACACCGTGATTTACGACTCAGTTCAAAACACAGATAAACTTTTTTTTCAGCTATCATTTTTTTAAATATTATTTTCATGTAAGTAATAAGTAAGTAATAAAATTTCAGTAGATCCGCTTTTTTCCGAAATAGTTTCTGCTTCTACAATGACTTTTCACCCGTCAACAGTCAAGTTCATTAAAGGCAGACAATGTGTGCAGCTGGAAACGCGAAAAATAAGCGAACTGGAAACATGATACAGACTTGAAAAAATATACAGCATCCAGACAGGACTTAAACCCGCAATCTGGCGGGACTTGAATTCGTAAACTCTTTGTCTCCGGCACGGTGGCCTGGGTGCGGTATATTTCTCCAAGTCTGTATCATGTTATCAGTTTGCTTATGTTTCGTTTTTCAGCTGTAAACATTGTTTGCCTTTAAAGAAATACACTGTTTTCGTATATTTTTGATAAGAAAAGGACAAGTGTTAGAAAATTGATAGTACGCTCATTTAATAGAAAAACAGCAACATCGATAATAAATAACATATATTTTTCACATACTGTAGTCGATTGATTGATAGACATATAAACCTATTGAAACATTCATCCACATTTGATAGTTCACTTCGTATGTTGCATCATTTGCAGTCACACGACATTGTAGGCTAGTATGGCTGTAGGGCGTGTAATTATCGAAAGAGTGGATCAAGCAAACGACCTTGGTGTTTCGCTCGATGCCAAGCTCAACTTTAATCTAAACCGCTAATCTATCATTTCTGAGGCAACTCGACAACTCGGCTTAATTGCTAAAATAGGACGTGATTTTAATGATCCATACTGTTTAAAGGCTTTATACTGTTCACTTTTGAGAGCAATATTGGAAAATGCGTTTTTGATTTGGTCTCCTAGGATTTGGACTAGGATCCTGAGGATTGAACGAGTACAAAAAAGATTTATCCGCTTAGCATTGAAAAATCTTCCCTGGCGTAATCCAGCTAACCTACCACCGTATTCCGAGCGGTGTCGCCTTATTGGCCTTGACACCCTTGAACGACGTAGGAGAATCCAGCAAGCCGGATTTGTGGCCAAGTTATTGAATGACGAAATTGACTCACCGAGAACCCTATCTTTGCTGAATTTTTGCGCTCCGCAACGCTCACTAAGGTCTGCTGGATTGCTACAACCCAGAGTGTATCGCTTAATGTTCGGTTACAATGAAACTGTCACTGCATGTGTTCGAGCATTCACTTCAGTTGAAGAGATCTTCGAATTCGGCGAACCGTCGAACAAATTCCTCCGACAACTGACAATGTCTAATATTTTTTAATTGACCATATAGAATATAATTAGGACCTATGTAAGATTTATATGCAGACTCGGGTCAACCCAATGTAATATTTGTTGAATTTATTGTTAGTTCGTAGTGTTTGTAGTTTTATTATTGACAAATTGTAGAAATCTAATGTATATTCTTAACAAACTATGATGGGGTTTTTATGCCTCCATGAGAATGGCCTCAAAAGGCTTTTCCCCACCCACTAACTTTCATGGAGACCAATATGGTCAGATGAAAATAGATAATAATAATAATTATAATTTAATAGAGAGGTATGCTTCTAAAAAGGAGCTTATGTCAATAATTATTATTTGAAAAATAGTAATGCAATATAAAAGAATCTAATTTTTCAATATAATCTATCATTATTTTGCTGATAATGATTTGAGTAACAAGTCGTTTCTAGTTTTAATCATTTAAACTAAAATGCTTGCTTAAAATGTGCGTCAATATACTTCGGATTTGAAAAAAAAACATCTGTCAACTATCTACTATTTAAAAAAAAACTACAGAAATCCTGTAACTCGACAATTTGATATCGGACTTTGATAACTCCTGTTCGATCGAATGAGTTTTTTAGGAGTCTATCCGTTCTGATGTCGAACATTATTTCTGATAAACAAGATATTAAGAACTGATGTTTTATGTTGGTGTTGATGTTAATATTTAATCTACTTTTACCTCCAAACAATGTTAATGCAACACTCCTAAACCAGGCGGATCTCGGAGGTGATCAACATACTTTCTGGTATTACTTGCAATCCTAAAAACGATAAAAATAGATTAGTTTTCTTCCGTTTTAAAATTATAAAAAATCGTTCACTTGTATGATGTTGAGTTTCTCACCATCCAACTTTTTTCAGAGTTTGTGCTTGTGGATTTTCAGTTATTATAAGATGTGATGCAAAGAACTGTAAAACTGAACTGAAGGTCGAGTTCCGAATCGGAATGTAGCACCAAGGCTTTGCTTTTTTATTGTAGCAGTATTGTACACAGTAATACCGCAGACAGACGTCCAAGCTGAGTTCCAAACTTGTGTAAAGTATTTTGTAGTAGCAATTCGTAACCAGATAGCGCTACCAGTGTCGCCAGGCTTGTACATCAGCCAAAAAAAAGTATTGTAGCGATAAGGTATCATCAATATACAAGTGATTTATAACGCAATTCTTTTTGAAAATTTACACGGAATTTTTCATCAATGTTGTTTTTGCTTGAACGTCTGTCTGTGGTAATACTATCTATACTATACCACAGTTATTATTAGAACATGTTTCAAAATATTTAAAACTGTTTCGATTGGCGAAAGTTTCAAACTTGAAATATAGCCGCAATGAACGGAGCATTGGCAGTTAGAAAATGTATTTTCAATGATAAAGCAACTAATACATTACACACATGATCACTAGCTTTTTTATATTCTACAGTTATTAAAAGAACTATATAGATATATTCGAACTAAACAGCGTTCGAAAAATTCATTGATGTCTTTTTCACATATTCACTATTATTCGATTTCTACTTTATCTTCTAAATATATCGAAAGATAAAGTGATATGAGAAACCATTAAGAACAAATAAAAAATATAAAAAATATTTTTCAAGCTTCGAAGAAAAATGATTTGTTGGAAATTGTTTAGCTAATTGTTTTGACACCTGTATTTTGTTTGGAACAATAAGTAATTCGAATTACATTTACCATCACGAAATTCCTTACATAGGAGTGCATGTTTTGAATATCAATGGTTCTTCAATTTGTTAAACGCGGATAATATCGCAACGACGAGTGACACTCGTGACAGTTGTATTGACACAAACAGCAACAAAAAGTCCACCTCTATACGATCATCGTAAATTCTTGTTATTGGTCTATTGACTGTGCCCTGACTTCTGAGCCCTGTTGTCCAGCTCCAGAGAGTCTGCGCCAAAGAAGATGTAAAAGCTGCAGCCTGCGCCAGCATCGTTCAGGCTGGAATCGTTTGCTATGCAAACCAAAGAAAGCGAAGTAATAAGTGAGAAGCTGACCCAGATTTGGGTCATTGTGGTCCAGTGCAAACAAGGAATCAGCCGCGTGCATGTTTGCGCAACAAACAGAACCACTTACTGAAGCACCTTTTTGCTTCTTGCATGAGTCAACGTTTGCCTCCCCTCGTAATGGGGATCAGATAACATTTCCTTGTTCGCGAAACCGTAGGTACTGAAGAACTTTCTCAATCTCCTCGGCTACTTTAACACATGGCTTTTGTATCTGTGAGTTCAGCATGAGCACGTGGCTCATAGCATCCTGCAAGCTAAGCTGTTTCGGAAATCGGAAACCATTGTGTTGCTGAATGTTGAACAACGATGACGCCGCTTTTGCGTATTTACTGTAGGTGTATTACGCTTTCGTTACTGCTTGACCCGCTACGAAACCTGCAATATAAGTTGAATCACTCACTTTTTCGAGTTTGAAGCAGGAGTATCTGACCGGGATACTCCAGCGCGCTTTGTGCGATGTTATTCTACACCACCATTCCAAGAGATGCACGTCCGTCTGCAGCAAGTTGTTGTGCGCAGCGTACGTTGAAAGTAGGCTAACCGTTACTCCGGTGACGTGAGCAACATATGGAATGATCAATCGGTTTCGACCATCGGCCAGCCAGGACATGACACGTAATAAATGACACACTGTGGCTAAGCCACGTTCAGTATTTATCACAGCTACATTTTGTGCGACTTTTCTATCTAGCCACTTCACCATTAGCACGTGTCTGATTAGTTCTGATCATTTTAGAAATTCCTATCTGTATTCGTTATGTTAATGACAATTGCACGTTTTTAGTGATTGGTTTTATACGCTACTATTCAGTAATGATAACAAAATAATTAGTTCCATCTCACTATGCAATTGATATTAAAGTAGGTTAGGGTTAGGTTTTACATCAATTCGTCTAGGATCTTTATGCGTAACAAAAATTTAGTTTTATATTATTTCTTTGTAATTAATATTAAATTTCCCCTTATTTGTTTCCCATTTTGTTTTGGCATATTTGTAGGTATACAGAAACTTCAGATCACTTGCTCCTTGTTCTTTGGTGAACTTTTTTTTTCTTTTAATAGGGGGGGGGGGTCTGTTTTGTGATGAATTAATTATTTACTAATATTTATTCAGAATTTTTATGGTGTGTTCTGCCACAAACGGTGACATATCGACACTATTACATATATTTTAAGCTTTATTTCATTAAAAATTTTAATTGCTTCCGCAGTTAAGTGAATATAATTGTAGGAAAAAAAAGCAGGACACCCGAAACAATGTTCAATTCTAAGAGATGGCGCTGTTGTGAAAGTGGTAGTAAAATCGAAATTTCTACGTGCATTTTGCTTAATGACTGAAAAAACTGCTATTAGTTACCCTGTTTTCATATAATTCTAACTTTCTAGTAGTTACTTTTACCATATGCAATCTATTTTTATCAAAAACTTGATTTTCTTATACAGCTCCATTGACTCAATATAGTAGTACAGCAAAATTAAGTTTTTTGATAAAAATTAGATTGAATATAGTAAAAGTAAGTACTAGAAAGTTAGAATAATATAAAAACAGAGTAACTAATAGCAGTTTTTTCGGTCATTAAGCAAAATGCTCGTTTAAATTTCGATTTTACTACCACTACCACAACATCGCCATCTCTTAGAGTTGAACATTGTTTCGGGTGTCCCATTGTAAACCTACTCGTTAAGCGAAAAAAAAGGAGTTTAAAATTAAACCTTAATCTAATCTTACACCTATCTTACTGACTATAAAGTGAGCTAATCGTTGTAATTGAGGATTGCAACGATTTTTGTCGGAAGTTATTGATAATTTGGTTTGACATATTTTCTAATGTTTCCACATTAGTAAGCCTGTGTAGTTCATACGTGCTAAACCAGCGAGGACGCTTCAATATCATTTTCAGAAGTTTGTTCTGATTCCTTTGAAAAATATTCTTTCTGGTTATACAACAACTTGTCCAGATGAAGACTGCATATAACATTGCTGGTATAAAAATTTGTTTGTAAGTTAACAGTTTATTCTTGAGACAAAGTCTAAAATTTCTGTTGATAAGAGGATACAAACTTTTTATATATTTATTGCACTTCGTTTGGATATTCTCAATGTGCTCCTTGAAGGTAAGATTTTAATAATGAATTAGTCCTAAATATTCAACTTGGTCAGATCAATTTAAGATTGCACCGTTCATCTTAACAACACGATTATTGGTGGGTTTGAGAAAAGAAACTCTTGGTTTATAAGGAAAAATAATTAATTGTGTTTTTGATGCATTAGGAGAAATCTTTCATTTCTGCAAATATGAAGAAAATATATCTAAACTTTTTTACAGCCTACTGCATATGACACGAAGGCTTTTCCCTTTTAAGGAAATGCTTGTATCGTCACAAAACAGAGATTTCTCACATCCTGGTGGTAAATCAGGAAGATCAGAAGTAAAAATATTATATAAGACTGGGCCCAAGATACTTCCCTGAGGAACACCAGCTCTAACAGGCAATCTATCAGATTTACTATTCAAATAGTTAATCTGAAGAGGGCGGTCAGTCAAGTAACTTTGTATCATTTTTGTGATGTAAAGAGGAAAACGGAAATTGGACATTTTAGCTATCAAACCTTTATGCCAAACACTGTCGAACAAAATTTGAAAAAATCGTTCAGGTGAATAGAAAATGTGAACGGAATACCTCTACTGCTCGCTCTTAGAACAAGTGAAAAGAAGAACATACAGGCCCAGATTTAAGGAGGGAGGGCTAAGGGGGCAAATGTCCCGGGCCTTCCGTCATGAGGCCCCCCCTAGTTCTGGGCCAGACGTTAAGACGAAGAGGAGACCTTTTTTTTGCTCGTCACCATTCCGCGAAACGTTAAAGTCAATGCTAAATTTAAAATGTTCTTACCTCTATATTTTTTGAGAAAAGAGGGACCCCCAGCACATAAAGTTGGCTCTGAGAACAACGTTACTCCTGATGGTCGACTGACACAGCCTAGCATATTTTACAAATAAATTTCCCTGGCAGATATTTTTGATCTGATATAAAAAGCATTGGCTAACTGAGATTAAATTGTTGAAAGACCTTTTCCAACATTGTGAATGAATTTATGTGGCACAAAATTCTAAATCACTCAACCCTCTCATGGTGATGAGACAAATCATAGCAGCTTTCGTTTGCAGTTTATTCAGTTGCAGTGTGCATTGACCGTTTAACTGCTACTTCGCGAATGCAGCATAAAGGATAAGCATAAGTAGACAGTCAGTTTCTTGGAATATGCAGTAGCAGTGCTTACACAGCATTGCAATACAACAAAGTAACAAAACATCTCCTGCAACAGAAACCAAAATGAGAAATTGTTTTGGCTTCGACTTCATTTATTGCCACATGCCGAACGTACGGAATAATCTCGGGAAAATGATTAATCAGCGGAACGCTTTCTCATTGAAATAGTGACTTCCTGTGTATCGCGATCTTGTATCCCAATTGGCCACACAAAGACGTAATCTTGTTTTTGAAAACGGTTATCTGTCTCGTGTGCTTCCCATATTGTCGACTCGGCTTATTTACTGTCCGCTCCGCTTATTTACCAAGTGGTGAATTCGCTAACTTTCTCCTTAATTATTTCAAGATTTCTCTTCGCCGAACAAATCTTTACTGACGACGACGCTGAACTATAGCCTAGCAAACCGGTCATTTCAGGTGTGGGTGGCCTTTCCTGGTCTCGTCCCACCAGTCAATGAATGCGGAGGGCAGTGGGCATCCGCTGCACGTTGACTTTACCGATGGGATGTTTCGTTGTCAAACAGAAATTAAAATTCGACTGCATGTAGATTTTGTTCTGGTTTAGTTTTCTGACACTCCAGAAGTTCATTAATGACGATTTTTTAAGGTGAAACGGGACGTGGTCGCGATCAACTCGAATTTTGCAATCTAATTTTTTCTTGATTTATGGTATGAAGACTACGTACATGAAACTTTGATCAATTGTTTTCACAACTGTTGCATGCCTGAAGTAGCAATTTGAGTGCTGTTTATTTAGTGGAAGCCGAATTTTTTACGATCAAAATACAGAAGTAAAAAGATTTCTAACCTCAAAATTGTATAGGAAAAGGCCCCAATCCCGTTTCACCTTAAGAATGTAAAGGAATTAACAAACCAGTCAATGTGAATGTATATTCGAATTGTTATAAAAAAAAGACAACTAACCACAAAATTGTCTTTATGGCTTTGAATCAAGAAAAGGTTCCGGAACCAGTGTGTACTTTTCCTCTTTTAGTTAATAGTCCCTAACAGGTAAGGAATTGCACCACATTTGCTGCGTGTGTATGGGTTTTGCTGCATAAAACCTGCCGAAGTAATTCTGTACCCCACTTATCATGAAATTAGAGCCCAGTAGACTTTTGTAGCTCAAATACGATTTCAAAAATGTTGAAATTAGAAATACTATCTTAACATTTAAAATAAAATTGGCTAGATACCTCCATCATGGACTTCAATTTTCTACAACAAAACATTAAAACTTTCGCGTATTTTTTTGAAAGGACTTAAGCGACAATAAGAGTTTTTTTCTTCTCTCGTGCCGTTTGGTAAACTACAGCGTCATTATGAAAATTTTTAACAATTTCCTACAACAAACCGAAAGGTTATAATATTGCCCAGCTTACTATGCAAAGAGTATCATGAAAAATGTATAAATAACTTAGTTTTTGATAAAATAGAAAGTAAACTGAAAGAATCTCTCAATGTTACTTAGCCTCTTTTGGGAAGTTACGCGACAACTTATTTTATATTCAAAACTAAATGTTTATTTCCATTGTATTTATTTTTTTTCGAAATTTAAGTTTTTCTGCAAAGTTTCATTTAAATACAAAAAATCGCCAAATTTAAGATCATCCGGGTTGAAAATCTCCTAAACATGTTGTATATTATTATTCAATTGGAATCAAAGTTGAATTGTCCAGGAACACCTTACGGTATTACCTGCGAAGAATGAATTAGAGCAAATAGTTTTATTCTTAGGTGTAGGTACACTGTACATACAAGTTTGAACGGTTTGTTCCAAATCATGTATATTTTCCAGCTGCAATAACTCACCTGAATGCGGAATTGCATAATAGTAAACTTACCATGTGTGTCAAATCTACCGTTACTCATTCAGTCTCAATTCATCACCATGAGGTTGACAACCAGTTTGTGATGGTAGTCCCCAAGATATTTCCCAAAACAGCCTAGTAAACCGAAACTCTCAATTTGACAGGTTGAAAGTGTGAATCACCAACAGATAATTTTGAAAGTTTTCATAGGTTGCACAAAACATGATGACGCTTGTATTGCTAGTAAAAAAATCTCTGCTCATTTCAGGAAAAACCACACTGCAGACTGGTTTTTATTTTGTAAGCTGGACACTTTCTATGATAATTTTGTTTACATTTGCAACATATACGCTAATATCAATTTTTTTCTCTAGAATATTTTCAACTGGATCAGTATTGCATGCGAAATTGTTACGCTAGACAAATAAGATTTTCCCGTCAAAACAAAAATTAAGCTTGCAAGATAGTGCCAACCGTCACGTGATACTAGCCGGTTACCAAGCCACGATCAGCTATACACTGGCAAGGTAGTGCAATGTCTACTGAACTGCAAAATACTCAGCTCAGCTTAATAGGAAAGTGTATCGTACCGTACGTTACAATGATGCTGACTCAGTTGTTTACAAAAAAGCTTACGTTTTCATCTTGAAGGTCGGTCGTAGAAAAGCTAAGCGAGTGCAAAAATGTGTCTCAATTTTTGTATCGATATGGATAAGTCACCGTTTGTGGAAAAATAATTATGAAACAGGTTACATATCTATGGTTTTATGTTTCATTATTAAGAAATATATGCGTATGTATGTTACATTACAAATCTACGCTACAATTGAAAACAAATTTTTCAAAATAAATTCGGTCAAAATAGACTTCACTGTCAAAGTCGATTTAACTGTATGTTGTATGTAAGTTACGCTGCAATCTGACATACTCTTAATATTTTTTTTTCTTTAAAATTTTCTCTTCTGCTTGTAACATATAAATTAATTTAATCTACGTTCTGAAGAGTCTTTCGCTTATAATAACTATTGCTTAAATTCGTCAAAAATAATTATGAAAAAAATGTTTATTCAAATAGGCTTTAGTTTGGCTATTTTTTTACAACGAAAGCTTTGAAACAATAAAAAAAAACTTTATAATAACTATGGTGGGACAGTTTCATATTTTAATAATCTTTGCAACAAATGTAATTCTGCATAAATAGCTTGAGTTTCTTTGTTTTAGTAATGCACGTCAATGCCAAAGTCGTTAAATAGTGAGTTGGTGATCTGGAAGAAGCGTCACTCTTAGCTCCGGCCCTCATAAGTCCTTAACTCTCTCTTCCACGAGTCTAGATCAAAATAGTCTGTCAGCTAAAACATGAACACAACTGATTGGCGTTGTCTGGGTAATGTTATTATCCAACAATAGCTAAGTGTGAAGGTGCGACGCGAACATTGGCGCTTCAACCGTATTTCGGCGATAGAGGAAATGCTTCTAGGAGCGGCTGATCTACATCTTGGTGTCAGCGTGAAGACTTTAAACATAGCTGACACGATGGTCCCTCGGCGAACCAGGGAGTTGGCGAAGGCCCAACAAGTCGCCCCGTGAAACACGAAACGCTGCAAATATTGAAGAAGCAAATGCTGATCGGAGCAATTGGCACAGATCTAAAGCACAAAATACGGATTGAAAATTCAGTACATGGAGCTTCATATTGTTATGTTTTCACGTCTACGACAGCATCATATATCATGAACTCAATCCACGTTACTTTGAAACCAGAGCACTGCAAGAACTTTGCTGATCGTGACAGAAGGTATGAAAAAAATAACGGTCATCGAAAGGCTACCTTCTACCAAAGCTGTGGCACAGCTGACGAGTTGGGGACTGGCTTCATAGCGTATCCTAACGCTAACGTGTGATCGGGTCACGGGTGGCAGCCGACACTGCCCACACGATCAAAACCCGACGATGAAAAAGAAGCTTTCTGCGCGCAGTTGGGCCAAGAGTATGATATCTATTCGCAACGGGCCGTTAAATCGTCATCGGGGGTATGAAGTGAGGCAATGTACCGACCGGTGATCGGACTGAACAGAAGTACCAGAAGTATTTTGCAGACATACAAGTGGAAATCCAAATGGACCACGTTCTAATTGATAGTGAATTCTTCTATGAAGTCAATGTTCGCATCCACTGAAGTTCGAATAAACATTCGGACCATCACCTCGTTACAGCATTTTTGTTGTATGCCTGAAGGGCATTGCTCCTGCCCAGTCTTGTCCACTTACTCATCTTTGTGCATTTATCAACACATAAATTGTATCACATCAGTTTTTTTGTAGGCATTGTGATGAGCAAGAAAAAAAGCACAACCTTATTGAGCGATGCCTTTTCGCGTAGGGAGTGTGGAATATAACTACACACATGAGTAGGCGAGCTAAAGCTGTGTGCTGTTAAGTAAGTTTACTGTGTCTGAGCTAAATTTATCATAGACCTGCACCGTGGTAGTAAAAAAACGCAGTGAGCATAACACAGTGAGCATAGCGCAGAGCCCTACGTAAACGCTACAGAACAGGTTAATAAGGAAACAGTCAGAAAAGTTTTCCCAGCTAGAATTTTCATCATAGTGCCCTTATCATTGAGCAATAAACGTGCGCTATCTATATTTTATCAGTGCGATCGAGAAAGTCTCTCTGCGGGAGCTTTGTGCGCTTACTCTTTACAATACAAGCTTTCTGATATTGCGTATTGTGCTTTCTTCACACAGAGTGCATTTGCTTTTAGTGCGCGAAAAAAATAATCAACTCATCCGTTTTTTTCAACATGCTTCAGTGTTCTGTGCAAATTATATGAGTCTCTTTGTTACACACGATGAGTATGCCAAGAAGTTCTGCCTAACAGGAATGATTGTCTTTTGTGGTTGGCTTCGATTGATTTACACATATTACGGGATGCTCGAACTCATTGATGGAGTTGTGCTAGTTGGTTCCTAAGAACTTAGGGTTCCTAACTTCCTAAGAAGTTGAACCTCGATGATGCAAGAGCTCCGCAAAAGCAGAGCAAACGCGCTGAGCTCTCAGGTTTAGCGTTGCAGAAGCGGCAATTGTCGGCTGGGATTTTGCCGATTTTCTCTAAATAATAGAGAGCAGCAGAGTTTAGCCTGGAGTCCCGTGATGATGCGTAGTTCACTACGAGTTAAACTAAGTAGCCTTTTGGTAACCGTAAGGTAGGGGTAGATAAACCGTTTAGCCTGTCTACAACTCTGCGCACGGTGCACGGTGCAGATCCTTGTCTTGATAGGCTGTCGGCATGTTTATTTCCCTCGATTCCACAATGTCCGGGTACCCAAAGTAGCATAACTTTGTTAAAGCGGGAAAGTTTCCTGAGTGTTGCAATGCACTGCCAGACTAGTCTGGAAACACATGTGGCAGATTATATTGCCAGAAGTGCGGCCTGACTATCTGAAAAGATTCCGATTTTCGCATGTCTATAGTTGCACTTCAGACATATTGTAGCACAGATATATATTGCACACACCTCTGCTTGAAAGGCGGTTAGCCACTTTTCCAAAGAGAAAGTGGACTTTATACCTGGTCCGTAGATCCCTGATCCAGACTGGGACCCGATTTTTGGGCCATCCGTGTAGAATCGGATGATGCCCGATAGGAGACTCGGACCTCTATTGTTCTACACCGAACGATCTGTGTCAATCACCCTGTATGGAACGTCCATGTTGGGTTTCGCTTCCATTCGTTCCAAGACTGTTGTTACTAAAGGTGTTAGCTTGAACTCCTTTAGGATGCTCAGGTGACCTGTTAGGTCACCTTCGAGCATCGTTGTAAGCCTAAGTGCATCAAGCTCTACCTTCATATTCACATGCAGATGTAGATGCAGTAAACACAGCATGGCTTCCATGGCTGTAGTCGGCGTTGTGCGCAGAGCACTGGTAATTGAAAGACAGGCCAGTCGTTAAACTTTGTTAATTTTATCTGGGCTGTCGTTTCATTTACCTTAGGCCAACATACTAGAGCTGCATAGTTTATATGTGGCTGAGCAATGGTGATGTAAGACCAGAGTGCTAATTGTGGTTTGAGCCCTAGGTCTTGCCGAACAGTGTACTGCAAGTGCAGATCGCTGAAGTCGCCTTCTTGACAGCGTAATCTAGTTGAGCAGTCCAATTCAGCTTTAATTCACAATGATTCCAAGGTATTTGGTCTCATTGCTGAAACTCCACATTCAATAGTGGAGGAGTGATTGA
This sequence comes from Wyeomyia smithii, assembly GCF_029784165.1. Lineage (NCBI taxonomy): Eukaryota > Metazoa > Arthropoda > Insecta > Diptera > Culicidae > Wyeomyia > Wyeomyia smithii. The sequence continues at coordinate 136,720,501 of NC_073694.1, read as the reverse complement.
ATGCACCCTTCGCTTGGTAAAAGGTATAATGACTGTTGTAGTGGGGTTAATGTTCAGCCCTTCTTCTAAGCACCACTGGAAACTGGTGTTAAGATCCGTTTGTATTCGACTAGAAAGAGTTGTATCACATTTTCCCTTAACAATTATCGGCATAACCAATGACTTCGTAGCGTAGCAGCGATACCTCAGTGAGAAGAGCGTCTACCACTAGTGACCATGGCAGTGGAGAGAGAACTCCTCCCTGTGGACACCCTTTTACTGCCTCAACTGTGACAGACAGTATTATCTACTACATCATTTTGCAGAGCCCTGTGAATTGATGCGAAGGTCGTGTTATCGAAGGCTCCCTCAATGTCAAGAAAAGTGCAGACCGCTGTTTCTTTATATTTCAGTGTCTTCTCGATCTTCGTCACTAGGCAATGCAGAACGGTTTCTGTAGATTTGCCCTCTTAATAGGCATATTGATGCTTATACAAGGGCAAATTCTTCAGAAACTCGCTGCGGATGTAGTTATCCGCAATTTTCTCTATCAACTTGAGAAGCGTTGACTTATAGGTCTGAAAGCCTTTGGCAATGTTTTATCTTTTTGCCCGGCTTTGGTATAAACACCACCTTAACGTTCCGCCAGCTGACCGAGATGTGTCCCAGAGTAAAGCTTACTCGAAACAGGTTGATGAGTTCGGACATGATCACTCCGTCGGATTTTTGCAGGAAGATTGGTAGAATGCCATCCGGTCCCGGTGACTTCATAGGCTCAAAAGAGCTTAGTGCCCAGTTCATAAAAGTCTCCGTGAACAGTCGACGAGCAAGCACTGCGAAGTCACGTGACGTCAAGCGTCTTGATCCGAGGCTTAGTTGCTCCTCAATGTTCGACCCAGTGGTCACTGTCGTGCCAGGAAAGTGATTGTTCATAAGAACATCCAGCGTTTCTTTGGTAGTGACAGTCATATTTCCGTCTCCACCTTTTCGTGTGATCTTTGGACATCACTTTTTGCAGTCCGTTGGTTGTCTAGACTTCCTCCGCAATGGCAACCAAATCCCGTTGGATGAATTCTGTAATGGGAACAAATTTAATATTTCTGTTCAACAGAATTGCAGTCTAAGGGTTTGACGCTTGGCTGCAATAGATCAACTTACCGTTTGTATTGGCTAAGCCAAGAATCCTGGTGTTTGGACCCATGATTCTTTGATCAGCGCGACGGATAGCTGATCGTTGGTGAACCTCTGACAAAGAACACTAGAAGCGCTCTTTGCATAGTGGAGGTTCACCTGGACGGCCCGTCCTTCTTTGGAACTTATGGAGTTCCAATTGGTGGACGATTGCCATCAGCAGCAGCAGGCTTCTGTTGAAGCAGACGGCAGGCGACAGACTTCCACGTTTGGCGGATTGAGGCTCTAAGGGTTGCGACTGCTCAGATGCTCACGCTTACTCCCCTTCGATTTTTCGGTGGAACTTTCTTCGCTGTCGCTAGATTGCAACGTGCAGGTGGTGGCGGTGTATTCCCTGAGGGAGTCTCCGAGCGTACCTTTCCTGTCTTTGCAACAGAGCCCTTCGCGCCTGTGTTCGAAGACTTTCTGCCAACCTGTCGCATGCGTGCTTTGCCGTACTTGAAGTTCAGCAGGAAGCTTTGTGCCGCTATTTGGTTCGCAGTCTGTTGGTCCAGCTCCACCATCAGTTCGACAGTCTTTTCAGTGACGCTGCGATGGCATACTCGCCATGAACGTGTGGAGAAACCGTCCTTCTGGTTCTGGAGTAGACGGGAAATTCTCTCGTTCGTGGTGTTCACACTGTCCAGAAAGTACTCGACGAATCGTAGTGCCTTTGGCAGGTCTCTCGTGTGAAATGCATGAAGGTGTGCCCCCTCCCAAGGTTTTAGAGAAGACGCCGTAGTCTCCAGCCATTTGACTATGTCGTTATCGGCACAATTAAGTTGTAGGAGGGCGTTTTTTAGTCGGCAGCTCCTAAACTTGGACCTGATGGCGGATGGTTCCTGGTCCGCTCTGCAGTCCAGTAAGGCGTCACGAACAGTCTTTGAATGTTCGAGGGTAAGTCGGGAAGCTGGATAGTTTTTTTTTGTGTAAAAAAGTATTGTTTATTGTTTCAAAAAAAAAAAAATATTTACATATTATACAGAAGCACATCTTATGTAAAACTCAAGCTCGCCAACATAGATTCTACCGTTAACTTCATTAACGTAGGTGATGTATAATATGAAGAGTTTTAATATCTGTATACGTTTTTTATTAGGCATATATTTACCAAGGCAGGTCGCATTAGATCGTCGAATAAAAGTCGCCGCCACCCACCAAGCATAGAGGATATCTGTTGTTGCACCCACGCCCATGCGTGTGCTACACGAGCGCAGCCACTGAACTTTATGCTCCAGCGATTCGACCGTCGCATTACAGTGAAGACAGTTCTCACCGTCAGCTCGTTGGATGATTCGCATCAACCGTCTGTGCTCCGTCTTCTCGTTTACGAACAGGTAGAGGTTGCTACGCAGGTTTGACGACATCTGTTTGTTCGCTATGTTGGTCCATATTCGTCTCCAATTTTCACCTGGAAATTTACGCTCAACACGAGGCGTTTCAGTCCGTTCGCGGAACAAACGGTGTATCTGGGGGATTTGCTTGAACAAGTGGGGGAAGAAGGGGAATTGGCTGTGAAATTAAAATAAGGCATGGGAGGTCTGTGGGGGGAGGGATGTTCTGATTCAGTAGGGATTGATAAAAGGGAAGGGAGCCACTCGCCTGCATGTGCCGATTCAACAGCAGCGCTTTGCACTTTATAGAAGGTAGTTGGAGCTTCAACCCTCCGGATTCTATGTCACGCGCAAGCTGCTCCATTGGAACGCGCGCCGGTAGTCCACGCCATAAGAAGCACCCCATGGATGCAATTATTCTTGACGTGTGAACGCAGTACGGTGGAAGAATTGATGCCACATATCAAATCTTGGACGTCGCAAAAGTATTCAGCAGTATTACTTTCTGCTGAAGGTTTAGGCTCCTCAGCAAAGGCAGCCACAAATGCTGGGCAAATTTTGACACAAATTTCGATAGTTGGTCGATGTGATGTTGCCTCCAGCATATCCCTATACGTTACCCCTGATATTTAATGCGGCGCAGGAGGCTCCTCTGCGTGTTACGGTGGCCTAAAGGCCTAAACGCAGAAGGCTAGAATACTGTGGAAGGGTGCCTGAAATTTGTTAACTCACCTCGTCCCCCCCCCCCACCAACCATATCATCTTTCGGCACGGGTCGCGTAATGGCTGAAATAAACTTAAGAGAACCGTCACAGGAGTCGTTGCAGGATGCATGCGCTCAAAATTCTCAACGGTACGCAACGCGCGTCGATATCGTCCACCGCGACCAAACATTTAGCAACTGCTGAATGCAGAAGTTGCGCAGGAGTACGTGCAGCACTACCAACGGAAGACGGCCATAGCAGCACGAGGAAAAGAAGAACGCAGCACGAGCGAGAATGTTGCACCACCAAACGAGGGTGAATATGAAGCGCTAGGGACACGCATGGAATAGGCAAAATTCGGTCATCCGGAAGAAGAAGTATCAGCAAGAAGATTGAGAACGCAAGGCAATAAAGGGGCTGTACCATGCAAATGACACACGAAAATTTTACGAGAAGCTGAACAGTTCCCACAAAAGCTACGTGTCGTAAGCCGATATGTGCAGGGACTTGGACAACAACTTTTTTACGAGCAAGTGTGAGGTGATTTACAGGTTGCAATATACCAGAGGATGACGACGAAGTGGCAGTATATCTTGATGTACGCGCGAATGACGACAAATTGCCAGCCTCTGACCCCTATAAGATTAAAGAGGAGATCGGCTTGCTGAAACACAAAAAAAACTGGACCACCTTCTCAGCGAGCTATTGGTCAACGATGACAAAGCACTGGCTAAGGCGCTACACTGGGTTATTTCCAAGAGGTAGAACCGGAGTAGCGGATGGAGAGCACAGTGTTTCCTATCTACATAAAGTGAGACCCAGAATTACCTATGCTTCACTAGTCTGGTGGACAAAAACAAGGGAGAAAGGTGCTCAAGATAAGTTGGAAAAACTTCAACGGCTAGCCACTCTCTCAATAACGGGTGCAATGAGAAGCACACCCACCAAGGCATTGGAAGCTCTACTGTTTATGCTTCCACTGCATCAATTCATACAATTAGAAGCCGAAAAGAGTGCCTTACGGATCAAAAGATCATTAAGGCTCTTTGAGGGTGATTTAACGGGTCATCTAGGTATTCTAAAAACTATTCGTATCAATCCCCTAGTGATAAACAATGAAGACCGGATGGAGAAAAGATACAATTTTGAAAGACGATTTCGAATGTTTGAACCTGAACGTGATGTTTGGGAACGCGGTGGTCCTGATCTCCGCCCAGGATCAATCCTTTTCTACACAGATGGTTCAAAAATGAACAATCGAGTGGGAGCAGGAGTAACTGGCCCAGGAATAGACCTGTCAGTTCCAATGGGCCAATGGCCAACTGTCTTCCAAGCTGAAGTCCAAGCAATACTAGAATGTTCTGAAATATGCCTACGCAGGAAATACAGACACTCAAACATTTGCATGATGTCCGACAGTCAAGCAGCGTTGAAGGCTTTGAAGTCTGCGACATGCACATCAAAACTAGTTTGGGAGTGTGTTCAATCACTCCAAACACTGGGTTGTAATAATCAAGTAGACTTATACTGGGTTCCTGGTCACTGTGGAATAGATGGGAACGAAAGAGCCGATGAATTGGCAAGACTTGGATCGTCTCATCAGTTCATAGGACCAGAACCCTTCTGTGGTCTATCCGCTTGTTCCCTTAGAATGGAACTAAAAGCATGGGAAACTCTGAAAGTGGAATCCAACTGTACAAACACCTTCATCGGTAGGCAGTCGAAACGGTTCATCACTCCGAACGTTTCTATGACTCGTAAAATACTGGATCTTTCAAAAAAAGATCTAAGCACGTATACTGGTTTAATAACAGGGCATTGTCCGAGCCGTTATCATTTGAAGGTTATAAAAAAACTTCAAGATGATACATGTCGAGTATGTGGCATGGAAAAAGAAGACTCGGAACATCTGTTATGCCGATGTCCGGCAATTTTTATCAAAAGATATAAGTTCTTCGAGAGAGGTCTTCTGGAACCCTCTGAAATCTGGAGAACAAATCCCAGTACGGTTGTGCGCTTCATACGGAGTATAATACCGGACTGGACTAATGCTATTGGCCAGACTATAACGACCACTTCCAATAGTGATACGTTATCCTGACTAAGCAAAATTAAAAAGGGGGAATATGTCACAAAATATCAAAAAATTGGTCGCAGTGACGAAAATACCCAACACGGAAAAAAAAAAATCTACATAAAGGGCGACAAGCTAGATTTCTGCGACTACCGTGCAACCACGCCGCGGGGATGTTCGTGGGGTAATACCAGGCAGGATTCCTGGGTGCCCGCGTTACTACAAACTATATATTCGCGGTACTGTAGGTCCTGCAGAAATGCCGTAAATACAACGTGCCCACACACCATCTGTTCATCGACGTGAAATCCATCGAGATTAGCTATAGCAGAATATGCACGATCACGGTTCCCCACATAAACTAACATGGTTGGTCAAGTCGACAAATTTCTGAGAGGGTTACGGCAAGGTGATAGACTATTTTGTTTGCTTTTTGACATCGCTTTGGTATGTGTGATTAGTAGAGCGGGTATCGATACTACTGGTACGATATTCAGGAGATATTCTGTTTAGCTCTTTGGCTTTTTTGTACATGAATGGAAGAGGTTCCATAGAAGACAGTATCAACCACTCACCAAGGTGGTTATATCTAGGTGGTTTACAAGTTCGTATACCTGGGTTCACTGCACTGCACAGTGGTCCGAGAATGCAATCTAGCGGAACAAAATTAATAACTCCCGATCGTGTTGGTTTTTTGAGATAGTGTTTTCGGCAACGTTCATGAGAATCATCAAGTAATATTTCTGTATGAAAATATTTGTACTCAACGTGTACTAAATTTATTTTCTTCAGTTTTTCAATTTAGAAGGATGGTTTCTTTTACAAAGTTGTTTATTAGTCAATAATGTGAAGCTCTACCAAAGTCACCACTAATCAAGAAGCCATAGTGTATGAGTTATTGATATTTTTGCACAATATGGACAAAAAACTTTTATTTTTGTTTTTAATTTTTTAAGTGTAGTAACGAACTCTATGAGTTTCTAATTATAAACCTTTTAAATTTTGAACTTTGCCAACGAAATAGGATGGCTATGACCTGTAGTTTTTGAGATATTTAAAAAAAAACGAAAATTTCGAAGATTTTTTTTAAATGTCATATCTCCATAAGCGCACAAAAGCGCAACCTGAAACTCTCAAGGCTGAAAGAATATTCAACTAGGTGTGTCTAAACAAAATCTCCTTGGAACTCCTTGGAGCTTTTACTCTGTGAGTAATTTTTTAAAATTCTACAAAATTAAAATTAAACGTGCTATTTTTTATCCAATATTATGCCAAATGTGTTACAGAGAATTAAATATGAACTCTTTTGGTCTAAAAATATTTAGTTCAATATTTACAATGAATAGTTCATTGTAAAGTACTGATCATATCTCAATAGTTCATAAGTCTTATGATTTGCTTTTTTTCAAATGGGATACTTTTTAAGATGCTAATCAATAACGCATAATTGAGTTGTATTCTTTTTACCCGTTTTCACCGACAATTTACAGCCTATTAATGTTTAGTCCATCTATCATCCGGCATTGAATTCTTCCTATTGGTATGAAGTCAGAAGAAGTTCAAGAGGCACGGAATAAATTCGTCAAAAATTATCGAGAATTTCACTCAAGAAACACAATGGTGAACAACGAAGATGTTTTCAAATGCCTTTTATACACATGATCTGATAGTTTTTCTGAATCACAGAACAAAAGACCACTTAATTGATTATCTTTCAAGCAAAGTTCAAAATCTTACAGTAGATGGAACATTGAGTTTAAAAATAGAGTTTGAATTTGAAAACTAATGTTTGGACTTTGAAGTTTTATTTTAAATGGAAAAATGAAGAGGAATAGGAACAAATCAGTTTTGAACAATGATACCTTTATTTTATTGATTAGTATCTTTAAAAGTATCCTATTTAATCAAAAAATCATTTCATAAGATGAAATAGTTCATTTCAAACATTGAACTAAATACATTTAGACCAAAAGAGTTCAAATTTGATTCTCTTTAACATCTCCGAAGACATTTGGCATAATATTGGAAACGAAATAGCACTTTTTTCTAATTTTGAATAATTTTACAAAATTACTCACAGAGTAAAAGCTCGAAGGAGTGAGAGTGTCAGGTTGCGCTTTTGTGCGCTTATGGAGATATGACATTTAAAAAAAATCATCGAAATTTTCGTTTTTTTAAATATCTTAAAAACTACAGGCCATAGCCATCCTAATTCATTGGCAAAGTTCAAAGTTTGAAAGATTTTTACTTAGAAACTCATAAAGTTCGTTAGTACACTTATAAAAATAAAAAAAAATATGTTTTCTGTCCATTTTGTCCAAAAACATCAATATCTCATACACTATGGCATCTTGAATAGTGGTGACTTTGGAAGAGTTTTATATTATTGGCTTATAAGAACTTTGTAAAAGAAACCATCCTTCTAAATTGAAAAACTGAAGAAAATAAATTTAGTACTGGTTTAGTACACGTTTAGTACAAATATTCTTCTACAAAAATATTCCTTGATGATTCTCATGAACATTGCCGAAAACACTATCTCAAAAAAACCAACACGATCGGGAGTTACTAATTTTGTTCCGCTAGATTGCATTCCTGGACCACTGTGCACTGGTGACTGCTGACAATGACAACAGAAGAGAAACTCGTCAACGCCATACGGCAGGAAATCGTGTCCTCTTTGAACTCCAAAGGATGCTCAGCTCGAATTATACTCGCCGTAAAAAAAATGGAAGATTATAGCTTTTTACCAATTCCTGTGAATTTTGGCCCCCTAACAAAAATAACTTTTTCAAAGACTTAAAAGTTTACCCGTAAGCCTAGTAGAAGCGACGAACCCGACGAGCAATTACTCTGCGGCCTTTTGACGCACTTCTGCATTCACTAGGGGCACCAAAATTAACATAAATAGTTAAAAAAACTATAACCTTTTTAGGGCAACTGTTTTGAGCTTTAGGGCAACTTTTCTTTCGCTCTTATCGACCAGTGTAATCCGTCATTTTGTTTTGTATTTTGTCGAATTTTTTTCCCGTTTTCAAACTTGCTCTATATAAATGAAAAAAAAAAAAATATATTTTCCTCTGCAACTTTTTTACATCGAAAAACAAATTAAGAAAAACCACCATTAATGAAAGTTCTCCTCAATGAACTGTCAAATCGAATACGTTCCTTGTTCGATCATCTGTGATAGTGTTTTGTATACCACTTAGAGCAAATTATTAGAAAATTTTCAAAGATACACTCCTTACATGTCCAAATGAATCTTAGAAAGCACTTTTTGCAATATTTTTACGCAGGGCGGCGTATCATTTTGCCCTCCCAACAATTCTTGACGTTGGTATCTTTGTGTACCTTCAATTTAAAATAAATTTTCCTTACAAGTGACCGGAATGCAATCGAACTTGGCAAACAAATAACTGCTAATCCTTCAAGGTGACAAAAACACTTTAGCACCTGGAATTATGGTCAACATGGTTCATCTGGCGCCCATAAACAGTTCATTATGTTTATTCACAGGCTATCGAAGAGCATCCATCATCATGAGGATGAGAAAGATGTCAAAAGGACACTTCGAGTCCATCAGAATTTTGGTCAATAATAATAGACAGTAACTGGGAGGATTACCGTTCGCTTTCTCTACCTAGCAAACATTCATGTTTTATTGCACTTTTTGACTGCTCACGGTAATGCGGACCATTTGGAAGTACGGGTCACTTTGAACTATAGGGATAATCGCATTATTAACACCTTCTTTTTGGCCATTCTATTTGATGATCGCTGACGTCTAGACCGTGGCTACAATGTCCATCTGGCGGATTTAAAGGCAAATTCTACCTCATGATTAACCGAAAAGACCGTCTGCCTCCGGCGTATCAATCAAACTATACAATAGTGTCCAAAAACTCGCCGGTCTTTACCGGATGGACAATGAGACGATAAGTCGACCAGAAGCAGTCAAATATTAATTTCTGCATTCGTTTTGCTTTTCATCGTTCTGTTCGATTTTAAATAGTTTTCGAAATGAATAGCATGTGCTACCAGAATGCATAAACCCGAAATATTAATTCCCAATTTCAAGCATCCAACTATCGAACTGTCCCGCCTGATAGGTCAGCTATTCATTAGGAGAAAAAAATGGGTCAAAATGTGCACACACGCTGATGAGGTTAGCCTCTTGGGAAGCACGTTATTCAGTTTCATCGTATGCACCGCAGATGGTTGCACATGGCGCGCGGATTTCTCAGAATGGTTTCGCTTAAAAAATAGACTAATCGACCACATTTCGGCAAAAGCATTCAAAGTAGTTTTTCCATGTTCAATCATCATTCGTTTCCTGGTGCACGGCTGCTGCCGTTTCTGAAATCGATGCGAGGCCACCGGATGACGTTTTTTATACTTCTTGAAGGAAGTCCTTGTTTAGTCGCTCCACAGCAGCAAAAGAAATCCAAATTGCAATAAAACTGTTAATCATCGATTCTCATCAACAACGGTAGCGTGTGCGCACACGAGAAAAAAATATAACAGGAACCAGCATAAAAAACGAAAAGCCAGCCCACGCACTCGCACACGTTGCCACGTGTGTCCTGCGGAAGAAAAACATCTTGTGCTGAACAAAAACTCACTCTCACTTCCACCAGTTGGCGTGTGCGGTAAAAAATCTAATCAATTCGACCGAAATAAAAAAAAAAGACAGACAGCTATTGTAGGATCAGAGTGCAGCAAACAAAAAGAAAAAAATCTCAATGAAATCAAAACGGCACCTTTGTTTATCCTTGTTTCTTTCATGTTCAGGGGCCAAAGCGTGTGCGTTGGGATCGCACCTCTAACATGCGGCGAGTAACTGTTCTCTAGAATACGAATGAGAAGTATTGCAATTTTTAGTTCATGGCGTCTAATCTATGCAATTTTATTTTTAATCGCAAATTTAAAACAACTAAGCCTGCGACAGGACAAATGTTTTCTGTTGAGCACTTTCCTTCGCAATAATCATGATTGAATATGAATATGTATAATGAAAGGTTTGCTATTAGTCAATGCTTTTCTCTCACAAGGGTTTTGAAATAAAATATGAGATTTCAACATTGCAACGAATGTTGCGGATTTAAAAGACATAAATTAAAGCAAAATTGCATTTAATCTTTCTTAGGCAGAAGATCAGTGTAATGAGCTCATTTTGCGCTAAACGATTTAGTGTTTTTTCTTGTTTTCTAACAGTGTTATCTGATTGGTAAAATTTCTTTGAAAAGAAAACCAATTGACAATAATTTATGCGAGTTAATTGCTGCATTTGGATGATTGAATTATTGAATTGGTAGCGATTATATTTTTGAATTCAGCCAACGATGTTGAAATCTTTAAGCACCATTTAAAATATAACTTTAAAGTTGTGAATGTCTACAATACCATACAATTTATAATCTCTGAATTACCTTTACCGGACGTAATCATGACAAAGTTTTTGTTACCCTTCGCAGTGATTCGAAAAGGTTTCAGCTTTCCCAGCACTCATAAGTAAGTGTTCAAGCGCACTAAAACGCATCCAACATATCAAAGCAAACAAACCGAAGAAGAACAGATGAACACGGAAGCGCTGGGCCTCTTTATGGGTTGTAAAACTGTAAAAAATCGAAAGGAAGCATTGAAAACGAAAATGTGCCCATCGCTTAAAATGTACGAGCAGGAACAACAAGAACCAGACCGCAGGAGAAAAAAAACTATCCCGATGGTCTTTGATTAGGACCCACTGCGGTGAGCAGGAGGAAAGTGAATCTTAATTTTGAGCACATGTCGACCAAAGTTTTGACGATCCTGCACGGATGACGGTGGCGATGCCATTTCCGCAAATCACCGCCCTCTTACAAAATCGAATCCGTATCTACCTTGCCGCGTTGGTTGGAATGCCTTCCGCTTGTGGTCTGTTATTATAAATTGACGAATAAGGAGTTTTTATGAGATTGAAGTGTCAGTCTTTTTTTACCGAAACCTTATGGCTGCGAAATATAAGAGCTGGGTAAAGAAGAGAAAACTAGCAGGCACACCCGTAAATGTCAGACCCATGAATCAACCCTAAAGAAATTGTTCAATCCCTAAGACATTAGGGAGCATAATTTTTTTGCTTAATTCACCAAGGATTATGATTAACTGGGTTCTTCGGAGGTATTAACAATTGTGAATGTGGTTTATGCATGAAACTTCAGCGATAAATAAAAAATACGCGTTGTTATAAAAAGTTATTAGTTTATCTAGCCTATTATGATCTATAATAACGCACGCTTTAATGAATGGTCGGAATATGTTAACCATCCGTTTGGCAACTACTTATGTCAGCTTCGAGTCTGTGCATTTTGTTGAAACAAAACGACAAACTATTCTAAAGCAAATCTGAATATTAATTTAAAAGTTTTAAACCAAATGCTTGGCACTTTGAAACCAACAGTTTAGGCGAAGTCTCTTATTTGGCGTGATTTCATCCTATTGAAAAAAATCTGCCCTGATTTATAACGCTCTTCTTGCTTGGATATGGGTATAAACAAAGCAATACGTTGGGTGCATATTAGAGCGAACGATAGACTTTCTTCCGTCTTGCAAGTTTAAACTCTGCCAGTGCAACAGCTTATAAAAAATATTTCTGCCGGAGCCAGTCGCATTCGAGCGCAGCATCGCTCAGAAACACCTCGCGCTTCTCAAACAGCCGACTTCACCTCACACTCCCAACTGTTACCAAGGCGCACGTGTCACTGCCTCCACTCTCTGCCACAGTCTCTCCGAGCACGTGAACGATAATTCACACGTGGCTGACCCATGTAGGCTCCAAGCAAATCGCACCGTTGAAGGAACCACGAATGCATTATGCGCCGGGGCCCCCAAAGTTCGATGACCGGGTGCCACAGAGCTATCGACAGACTCCCCAGCTCAGCATCGGCCGCTTCACATTGGACACAAACAGCGATATCCGTCAGTTCTGGCGCGTAATTTTCAAGCCTATTTCCGCTAACTAGATTAAAACGTAAGTTGACCATTATACATCATCGTATCACTTTGCCTATGATGTAACAAATTGTTTGCTACCTACAATACTTTTCTTAAGAAAACGTAATGAAAAATATTTTTTGTACAAGGCTCTTCGTAGCCTTGTACAAAAAAAATGTTACAGTAGAAAACAAAAGTATAAAATTTTGCTTGAAAATCACGAAATATATTATTATCAACCCGGAAAGGTACTATTCAACTCAGTCGAGGAGTTTCTTTGCTGGGAGGAGAATTTTTATTAAGTTTCGACTTGCAGTTCAAATCGAGCAGAGGGGGAGAGCAAAGGCAAACAAAATTATGTTATTGTTTTTGACTTGCAAAGCTTCTACTAGATTCTTTACCGGCTTCAAAATTGGTGCATTTTTAGCACCTCTACATGGTTTCGTGGAATACGTAATTCCAAAACAACTATTAGAAAAATGCACTAAAAATTACATTGTGTTCGCAGGATGATATTTATTTTAAATGAAAACCATTCCATCGTCAACAGGTGCTTATATGTTTTTGAATTTTTTTTAATTGATCTAATCACATGTTTGTTTCGAAAACTAATTTAGAAAAAAAATCTGGAAAAACATCATATTGACGAGTGCACAAAAATTAAAGTGTTTGCGGTTTTTTGGTCCCAAAATCTCTCTCTCTCTCTCTTTCTCTCTCTGTAAACTAAATGCAGAGTTTTTGGAACAGGGTCACGAAAGTGTTGATATTGACGCCAGTGTACTTTTTTCAAAAGGAATAAGAAACTAAAGATTTTCATCAATTATCAGTGAATCCAATTTGCCTTCGAACACAATAATTTTTGTCACCAACAATTGCGCATTTCACAGCACAATCAATATAAGCTTCGTTCTAAATATCTTATTCCTAATAAAAACTATTCTCTATAGAAGTTTTATATCTTTCATAATTAGCCAAGTGATGATCAAGCACATGCGTTGCGTTAGCACGGTATTTTTCGTAGATTGTAGACTGAAGACTATCAGTTCCATTTAGATTGCTCGAGGAACAATGCTTGGGATCATCATCATCATCACAGTCATATTTGCTGACCACGCTCATCTCCACCGTTGCTTAGGGATATTGATGATGCGGTTTCTACTCAAAAGAAGGAACTTAGCGAAACTTCCGTAAGTAATACGATACAGGAGAATTGTGGGATTAGATAGGATTTGCATCAAGCAAATGATTGTTTAATCCACGAGGAGGCGAATCCAACGGAGACATTTAAGGATGATCAAAATCGAAATCAATACTTACTTACTTTACTTTCATTGCGACAGATCGTTGAGATCCTATGCCGAATCCAGAATACGTCTCCACAAAACTCGGTATTAGGCTACTCCTCTCCAGTCTCCCCTTACACCCGCTGCTCAAGCATCCTCGTCGACAGCACACATCCAGCGCGTGCGAGGTCTGTCTCGAAGTCGTCGGCGTCTAGCCGGTTCTCTGCTAAACATTATCTTTGCCGGTCGCTCATCCGCCATTTGTGACAATATCAGCGTGTTTGTATACTTCGTACAGCTCCTGGTTCATGCACCACATTCCATTTTCTAGTTTGCCTCCAAGTATTGATCGCAGGATTCTACGCTCGAAGACACCAAGCCTCCATTCACGTCCATGATTCATGTCCGTAGAGCGCCACCGGGAGGATTAAAGTCCTATAGAGCGCAAATTTCGTACGGATCTGTAAGCTACTGAACCTAAGCTGGCTACGCAACCCGTAATAAGCCCCATTCATTGCCGCAATTCGTCTGTTCACCTTGCGGGTCACCTCGTTGTCACATGTCACGAGAGTACCAAGATAAACAAATCCGCCGACCACATCGAAAGTATCCACAACCATCTCCACCGCAGCACCAACACCCGCAGAACTACCACGCTCTCTGCCAGCCACCATGTACTTCGTTTTGGCAGTGTTTATGATGAGTCCAATTCTCGCAGCTTTTTTTTTGAGAGCCGTATAGGCCTCCTCAACTGCTCTACGGTTAACACTAATTATAACAATGTCGTTCGCGAAGCCCAGAAGCATGTGAGACTTTGTGATGATGGTGCCACTCCTCTGCACACCTGCCCTTTGTATTGCACCTTCTAAAGCTATGTTGAACAGCAAGTTCGAGAGCCCGTCACCTTGCTTCAGACCATCTAACGTCACAAACGCGTACGAAAATTTGCCCGCTGTTCTGACGCATGATGTGAAACCGTCAAGCGTCGCACGTAATTGTTTAATTAGTTTTGTTGGAAAACCATTTTCTAGCATTATTTGCCACAGCTCGTTGCGTTTCATTGTATCGTTGGCCGCCTTAAAGTCAATAAACAGATGATGTGTCTGCAAATTGTGTTCTCGAAACTTGTTGGTAGTCTGTTTCAAGGTAAACACCTGGTTCGTTGTATATCGCCCCACTCGAAAACCGCATTGGTATTCTCCAACAAAGGCTTCCTGCAACGGCCGCAGTCGCACCACTTCAAAATGTTGTTTCCAACGCCTGGCCACCTGTAATTTATCGGTAATCAGGCTCCCCTCCTTGTCATTACCCATGCATGGTCCTGATTCCGTTGATAGTTTTATAGCAGCTCCTCGTGTCGTGGTTGGTGAAGCAATTCTCCGCCTCCACGAGGATGCGATCGTAGTGCTCACCAACTCACAGCGTGAGATGTCGCCGCTCGTTACCCAGGCTCATTTCCAAATCCGAAGAATTTTAGGAGGGGGGGGATAAATGAACAGGCCTGGATGGCGGGGGAAGTTGGGTCAGCAAACATAGTAGTGGGAGTGATTCTTAATAAATTAAAAGACCCAGTTTAGCAAATATAATTTGCTCAGGGCAACGAGACAAAAACCTTTTGGTTTATATAGTTTAAACATAAGTTGAACGTTTACCAAATTGAGACGCGCAAAATCACTCCCAAAGATAATTATAAACCTCATTAGAGTTAGGATAACTAACGGTCGATTTGAAGCACGTCAACTGTGGTCCCGAAATGTGCCAGAAGGGTCGCCTACGCCGAAACGCATCGTAAAAACAATAGCGGCCAGAGTACCGCAAACTGCGGTAGGATGCATCCGGGGAAGTCTTGAGAGTTGAGAGCGAAGCTATAAAAGGGAGTCAGAGCCATATGGGCGCTCTCTTATATCGAAGACACTAGGCAGAATCGGAACGTTAGAACGCGACGCGGTCGATCAGAGTATCGACAAAAAGTTACAATCGGGCTAAAGTGAAGTATAGTGAAGAAGTGCAGCATCGCGGAGTGGTGGACTTAGGTCCCGGAAAAGTGCTGGCAGAAGATCGGATCATCAAAACGCTAGAGATCGACTGACCAGGCCATCGCCCGATAATTGTTAAAGGCGGTGCTCACTTCGCTCGTAAAAAAACCCACTCCAGAATTGTGCGCGGTTTAAAAAAAAAGAACCTAGTGTCACGTGTCGCGAAAGACCGTCCATTAACATACGGTCCGTTTTCCGATAGCAGCCAATCATCACGTTCAGGTGAACATTTTGGATCTCCCTGTAGTGCGGAGTTTATTTCTACCAACATCACGGGATACAACGTGCTTCCCCGATCGCAGGCACCCATCTCTCAGCAAAGGTGCGTTCCAGCTTCGACTCTCTTCCTCGAGTGGCGTTTGGTTCAGCCACACAATTTGTACGACAGCCGCCGCCCGATCATCACCGTAAGGCGCCCACCCATCCGACGGCCGCAACGTGAAAGCATGCCAACGAGAACAGTATGTAACCAATAACACTAGTAAATAAGAAAATTAAACCAAAAATCAAAGTTTGAGTATACTTCTTCCTTCAATATAAACTCTTATTTTCTTCAATTAACTTGCTATCAAATCTATAACGAGAAATACCATATTGTGAGACTCTGAGAAGCGGGTAAGTGCCAATTCGTCGATCTGTCTGCCTTGTTGCCCTGAGAGTAGCTAGCCGTATCAGTGATTATTTTTGAGAGAAACGAAGAGAAATGTTTCAGGTGAAGCCTCTTTTCGGCAGTTCTTGCCTCCCGGTATTTCTCCCGCATGTGACGGGTCACATGATTAGCGGCTACTAACGTGTTGGTGTAAGCTCGATTCTTCTCTTCCATCACCTCTAGACACTCAGCATCGAACTACCTACTACGCGTGGTTCCCGTTGTCATGCCTATCACTTCTCGCGCTGTTTCGTTGATCGCATCATGGATGTGCTTCCGCTACTCGTTCAGGTCCACTCCAGCTGATTCACCGATCCGTCTATAAACTTTCCGAGAATACTCTGCAGCAACTCCTTCCGCTGATAACCTCTGGATGTCCAGACGTGTCTTCTTCGCCGATGACGATTTAAGCAGGCCTCTCCATTGGGGTGTCTCCAGGTGTGCTTCCGAATGTTCAGACGCGCAAAATGGGTACTACAGATGGCCATTCTCCTGGCCGCGGCAAAGTTCACTAACCTCAAGCCGTTGTCGTTGGTGGTAAAGTTATGGCATTCCTAACCAATAGCGGGACGAAAAACCTTCTCTCGTCCGACATGTGCGTTCGTATCTCCGATGACGATCTTTATATCGTGCTGTGGGCACTCTCCACTCCATTCGTTTTCTCGAGGAGCTCATAGAACTCCTTCTCTACGTCATTTGTTTTATGGTTTATCGGCGCGTACACGTTGATAAGGCTGTGATTAAAAAATCTTCCCTTGATCCCCAATACGCATAGACCTCCACCTAATGACACGCTTCATTTAATTTCCGAGTAGCACGAAATCGACGCCCCGTTCCGCTCTGTCGCCGCCACTGTAGTATGTGGTACTTTAAAGAAGTGCTCGCGGTCGGATCAACCGCCCGAAATTCAGGTTTTAGGCCAACGCACCTCGGGTGTGGCTGCTACCTCCACTTTTGCGTTCCGTAACTCTCTGGCCAAGATGCCCGCGCGTGACGGTTCGAGCAGAGTCCTAACATTCCAAGTGCCAAGTTTCCTCGTTGTCTTTTTTCGTTTGCTTAGGTCTATACCGATTGTTCCGCTTCGTATCATTCTCTGGATTGTTCGTAGTATGTTTATTCCAGCATGCTGCCTTACTAGGGCTGCGATGCCTAATCGCTCGACGGGGCTGCCGTCTTGGGTGTAGCTGGCGAGTCACCGCATTTCGTAGTTCAGCCATCCAGGTCGCTGTTTGAGCCACCCCTAACCTGGGGAACAGACGCTCAGGCAAGCTGTTCTCCAAGGAGAACAGGCATTATGCTATAGACCACACTGGGGTCTATTTTATGCCAACTAGTACGGGTGTCTCGCTGGTACGCATTACTCAGCCGTTTACCAACCATCGAAATCAGTAAGTGTGGCCAATTACCGACGTTGAACTTTGTTCTGTATATGTATATGTCTATTTATAATACTAAATCAATCATAGGAATATAGAAGGGGATGGTATCCTTAGGATCAATTTTTAAAACAAATTTTTTCCTATCGGATTTATTCAAAATTTATTTTACATTTTTTCGTATTTGATGTTTGAAATTCATATTACAAACTTTAAAATAAATACAGCAATTTCTTGTAAGTTGTTTCAAATAACCTTAAACATGGCGTGTGCATTGAAATGGTTAATATGCTACCACAATGAATAAAATATCAAGTCCAGTTCAACTTCAATCCCAAAAGTTTCAATAACTTCGTCTCAAGATGAGGAAGTGCATGTTAATTCGGCAATGGATTATAATTGCAGCTTCACCATCGAAACTCTAAATTCTATCAAATTAATAAACCCCGTGATCATATATCAATTTGATGTTTGGTTTATGGAGAATTTAGGCATTAATTCCAATGTGCACATTATTTAATTCAGGGATACTTACCAGATGTTAATCGAAGTAACCTCGCTCGAATGAAATCTTACATTTGTACTGACTAACATTGTTTTATGTTCAGTTACCACAAATTTGTGAATTCAACAACAATATCGCATGCTAGCCTAGAGGGCTAATCTTTATCGATATTGTTATCAACACATTTTGCATGTTGTAGGATAAGTACAACGATACACCGTGCCCCAGTGCTGAGTCGAGAAAATTTCCAGCTCGGAAAGATCCTCGTCCTGATCGGGAATCGAACCCGACATCTCAACCGTGTAGGAGAGCTAGCCGACTGACATCGCTAACCACAGTACCACTGGAATCACTATTTGTTTGAACTCACGCATACTTATTTTACACAACTGGAAGCGAAATTCCAAGTGGATGTACACTAAGGTCGCTTTTTACGCGTTTTTTTTACGCGGGTTTTTTTTCGCGGATTCCGGAATTTACGCGTTTTTTTACGCTGATTCCGGAATTCGCGCGGTAATTTTTTTGTGCGGATTTCGGTTCCCCTTCACTCGGAATGCAAAATGAACGCTGTTTTTTTACGCGGATTCCGATGCAAGCCTATGAAACTTGATACCCTAGCTCGACGACGAAAGATTCAGCAGGCAACATTTGTCGCTAAGCTTCTGAATAACGAGATTGACGGCCCCAGACTGTTGCCATTACTTGATATTCGTGTCTCATCGCGTGCTCTAAGGACTTCTACTCTTATCCAATCATGGTTTCATCGCACAGCGTTTGGATTCAATGAGCCAATATCTTCTATAATACGTGCCTTCACTACTGCTAAGGATTTCTTCGAATTTGATGAACGTTCAAGATGTTTCTCAAGTAGTGTAGCTAGATCCGTTTGTTTTAGATCTCGGTATGCCCTCCAGGAGCTGAAGAGGAGGTCGGCCGGCTGAAAAACAACAGAGCAGCTGGAGCTGACCAACTCTCCAGCGATCTGTTGAAACACGGTGGCGAATTACTGGCTAAGACGCTACACAGGATTATTGCCAAAATTTAAGAGGATGAGGTGGGCTGGGTTTGTCGTAAGGATATCGGAAGCCTGAATGGTTCTCAAAAACGACCCGACTAGAAGAGGTGACGAGGTGCGGAGCGAGCAAGGTGGCTCGATCAAGTGGAAGACAACCTGCGGGATTATTTATCAATATTTTAAATATAGTCAGCGGAAGAAACCTCGTTCTACCTCCTCGCAGCGATGCGTGGTTTGTCACTTCGGTTAATATGAAAGACGGGTAAAAAGTAAAGTAAATTCAAAATTTCAAAAAAGTAGTCTTGAAAAATGTTACGCAAAAACGACAGTAGACTTTTAAAGACGTACTGTTGAAAAACACAAACATTGACAATTATTCAAAGCTCAATCCACAGGTAAACAAAAACGCGACGCGGGTTGTCTGAAATGAACTTTATAATTTACGGAATATGCTGATAAATAAATACAAATCAGAGAAATTGAAATGTTTGCGCAGTTTATTGTGACTTTAAATAAATCATTACAGATAAATATATTTCTGATTGACAAGCCCGGATTACAGGGGGGGCAAATGCCATGGACCTTTCGACACGAGGGGCCATCTTTTCCTGGGCCAGGCGTGAAAAGACAGAGTGGAGATCTTTTTTTTGCTCGTCACCTTCTAGCGAAGCGTTATACCCTTTCAATATTTTCTCACCTCTAAATTTTTTAAGCAAAGAAGTTCAGAGAGCCCCCCCCCAGCACCCAAGTCCGGTTCTGCTGACTGATGTAGGGTAGGTGAGCCAGTTATGGCAAGAGCACCAGTTATGGTCATATCGCATAAGCGCAATGGTACCAGTTATGGCACGACTCCATTCAAACTCCATAGGCCATAACTGGTTCATGCCATAACTGGTATTTTTCAAGGTATTACCATAACTTGTAAGCTTCCGTTATATGCTTTGTTATTTATATAAGGTATCTGCTCTATTATAGTCAGGTCTGTCCTATTATCGTCAGGGTCCTAGAGCTTTTATTTTTTGCATGATGGCTCTTCATATCGCAGAGTATCTTCATTAACCCCCCTGGCGATAATAGGACAAGCCTGACAATAATAGAACAAATACCCTATTCCTCCTTTTTTAGAGGATTTTACATTATTTTCAAAGAAGTCCTATGTGTGCTGCCTCCGCATTATCGAGATAGAGAAATTCCACAACGCACCTAACTATCGTAATCCCTGCCAATATGAACATCTTACCTGCTACAGACACAAGTGTTATTGAACTTCAATCAAGATCTATTAATTAACGATAAAAGTAGCTGCACTTATTCACTTACTCTTGCTTCTCGGAGAGTAGAGGTAAACTCGTGGTGCGCGACGCTGAAAAAAGCCTCCCTAAAGAATTTTTTCTTGTTTAGTGCGTGTCGTAGGCGCAGTCTAAATCTATGACTTTGCGCGCAGCCTCTGCATCCGTAAAGCCATCACGAAACATACCGTTAAGCTGGGTAGCCATGCACAGAAATCTTATTTTCACTTTCTTTTATCTTACACTTTAACTCATTTCAATAACATTTAAATTCACTATCCATACAATACCCACATCATTATAAATGCTGCGCACTTGATAAGCTATAGGGTAGTTTGGGGTAATTTGGACCCCTGGGGTGAAATGGACAGGTGCTTTATCTTGGAAAGTATTACATTTTTGGGTTCCATGTACTACTTCATCCTTTCATTGAACTATTAAACCCTAACTAATATAAAATTTCATGGTTAGCTGTGACAGGTGCACCGCAGTGCCAATGTAAACAAAGGAAACATCAAAAGTTGATTTTGCTGTAAATTTTACGCTCGTGTATTTAAGGTTTTTTGAGAACTTCTTCGATGTTTTCAGTCTCATGAGCTTTGCAGCCGTGTTTGTCTAGTAAAAGAGTACAT
Source organism: Wyeomyia smithii (assembly GCF_029784165.1). Taxonomy (NCBI): domain Eukaryota; kingdom Metazoa; phylum Arthropoda; class Insecta; order Diptera; family Culicidae; genus Wyeomyia; species Wyeomyia smithii. Next base: position 136,699,486 of record NC_073694.1, on the reverse strand, counting down.
TTTAATGAAAGATTGCGATAAGTTTGATCGAAAATAGTGGAAGGAATTGAGTTTTTAGAAAGGCGTCCTGTTTGGGGTAAAATGGACAGTTTTTTTGGGGTGATATGGTCAGGCGAGTTTGAAGTAAATTCTTTTGTCGGACTGATGCCGCGGGCATATAAAAACGAACGGATAGACGGCGGTATACAAACAATGAACTGTAAAAAGTGTTGCAGGCAATCTGGGATGATTTATCTGTACAAAAAGTGTTTTCAATGCCCCGCAGAGTGGCGGGTTTCCGAAAAAAAGTTGGAAATACCTAATTTTTTTTCTAAAATGCTTAAAAATAACGTAAAATGCCAATTTTTGGGTGCTGAACTCATTTCTGATGTCCGAAAATGTTGTTCCCCTAAAATGCCGTTAAACCTTTCTTATTATCAGATTTATTTTTTGTTCAGATCATGTTCAACATACTACTTGTATACTTGTTCTTTATCGAAAAACTTTATACCCGTATTTTTTTTTGTTTGGTCCTTAGTGTGATCCATTTTGAATTAAAGTTGCTAAAAATCGGCAATCATTTTTCGAAAAATTGTAACTTTTGAGCCGTTCGACCGATTAAAAGATTTAATGGAAAATTTAAGGAATTCGATAGGCCTTTCAAGGAAAAATAAGAAATCGTACGTCAACGTACATTCGTTATATATTTTCCCGTTCCGCGAATTTGGGATTAACGGATTTGGAACGACGATATGCAAACCGGGACCCGAAAATTCGAAAAATACGGTTAATTTCATATAGGCTGTTGATTATCCGATCATTCCGAACTGTTTCACGAGACTGTACGGTACACAAGAGTTTTGAAAAAAACATAAATTTTCCTTCAAAACGAAACTCGTTGATCCAAAATCAGATCAAAATTGAGGGAATTAGGTACACTGGGGTCGCTTTTCACGCGAGTTGTTTTTATGCGTTTTTTTGAACGTGATATTTTCACAATAACGCGAATTATTTTTACTCGATTCGGAAGATTGTTTGTACGCGGTATCAAATAAGTTTAGTATGAATATATCAAATCTAATCTTTTAAATGCGGTACAACCAACCGCGTAAAAAGCGACCACAGTGTAATCGAAGTTAAGCTCAAAATTGTGATTTTCGAACATAAAAATCATTGAAATTTCCTGACACAGCAACATTCAAAGTGCTGCCAAAAATTGGTATAACATCCGATTCTCATGAAACTTACATCACACATACACTGATACACACACATACACACACATAGACAGACACACACAATCACACACACATACACACGCACACAGTCACACACACACTCACGGGCACACCCGCACACATACGCACACAAACACACACGCACACAAAAACACACGCACACAAAAACACACGCACACAAATACACACGCACGCACACTCACACACACTCACACACACACACAACTACACATACACACGCACGCACACACATGCACACACACACAAACGCGCGTGTGCGACACACGATCGCATACTCAGTTTCTAGTATGAATAATTGGTGAAGGGAACTTTTTTTGGCCTACTCTGGAACCACTGTGCAATGCCTAAGAATTGCAGTTATCATTCCGTATGCCTGATACCACCTTCTAATGTGTATTAACAGAGCCGGATTTAAGGGGGGGCCCAGGGGGCCCGGGCCCGGGCCCCCCATTTTTGGGGCCCCCACAAAACGAGAAAAAGTTCTTTTCTCTATCAAAAATGAGATTCAATCAAAAGTTCAATTTACAGTAAGAAAATTCGAACAGACCATTTCAATCTGAAACTTTCCTTCAGTGTTATTTTTTCGCGAGCGCCAATATCACAACTACATGTCTACATCCATAAGATTTCACCTTCGATTCTCTTGGAATGACACACATTAACACACCATTTGAATTGAACCAGCGCGTATGGGAGATCAAGCAGGAAAGAAAATAATCCACAAGTTTTTTTAATACATTGCTGTTGATTCCGAAAATAAGTTTACCTGTCCGAATCAGGGATACTAGATTTGCGTTGCAAAATGCAGATTTTCAGAGTCCGTGTGCAGATTTTATTGACCTGCAGAAGTGTGTAGTTTTTTCCTAGTTTCTGTAGATTATTGCCAGCGTAGCCTTATATTTGCGCAGTCTTTCTCAAATTGTGTGCAAATTTTTGCTTGCGGATCGCATTTTTTTCGAATTGCGGTAGGTTTTTATTTTCCAGATATCAAGAAAAAAATTCCGGATTTCGAGCAGTTGCATACATTTATTTATTTGAGCCTTATGATCTCGAACGCAACTGGAGAAAGGTCTTTATCGAAGATGAAACTGATTGAAAATAGGTTGCGTACGACTATGAAGAGTGAAAGACTGTCAAACTTAGCATTGTTAAGTTGAGAGTACAATATTCTGAAGGAGCTCAATGTTGATTATTCAATCAATAAGTTCTCTGCAAAAAAAAAACTCGTAAAAAAAAATTCTAGCAAATTTTTGGTAACTTTCCAATGACAAATAAGTGTTTTTAACTCGTACGATAAAAAAAACGGGTTTGTTTTATTCTGGGGCCCCCACTGTAAACTGGGCCCCGGGCCCCCACAATCGTAAATCCGGCTCTGTGTATTAAGCAACTATTGATACTACAAAACTCACATTTTTTACCCTGTCCACATCACCCCAAACACTGTCCATATTACCCCAATAGCTGTCCATTTTCACCCCAAACGATTTTTTTATGTCCGAAAATCATAATTTTTAATTTCGTTATTTTTTTCGTTCTTTTGATTTCAATATCAAGGTTTTTTCGTGCAGAAACATAGAAACCAGATCAATATTACTATAGTACATTATGTTTATGGGATAGAAAAAACAGGTTACGGAATAACAGGAGATTTCCTTAGGGAGTCCAAATTACCCCTAACTACCCTAAGCCAAGCAAAATCCTATTAATTCATTTTACAGAGGCCAAGAATTGATGACATTATTCAAAGAAATTAGATTAGAACATATTCAAATATTCTGAAGTTAATTTAACAAGGTGCAATTTCAAATTTGATTCTAGTTTTCCTTAACGGTCACTCGGCGCTTTTTTGCTCTAATCGACGGTAGCCAGCAACTGCAGCCAAAGGATTCTGAACTGGCAATAGCTCACAATCCTTGCGGCTCGGCTCGAATAGCATAACATTTAGTAGAACTGCTATCTAGATACTGTTACAGTTTTTTGTCATCTGATTCCTCCTCTCCCAGGACATTAAAACCTGTTTGCATATGCGTGACGGAGGCGTATATCTTTGATTTACTTTGTATCAAAGAATCACGCGACGGTTGATTTGTATCAGAGGGCGATGTGATAAGGTACAGATTCATTCATGAATAATACGAATGAAATCTAAGGAAAGAGAGTGAACTGTTTTGATAAAACAATACATACTATTTTATGTAGGATTACGATTTTTTGCATTAAACGTAATACTCAAAAAGGCGTCCTAATTCTACATGGAAGAACAACATACTCGAAAACAATGCACCTAAAAATATGCGAGGTAACGAATACTCTGGTATTGAATTCATTATATTGTTAGTAATTAGTTCAACAGTTTATTGTTTTTATTGTCAAATATTAAACATGAATAGATTTTCATTTTACAATACGATACAAAATACCACTTGAATTTGATTTAACATGAAAAAGTACATTTCTGAGTAATATAATAATCGCTGAAAAAATTAAATTAGGCCGATACAAATTTATTTTCACCCACAATCCCACAATCATTTTATCTATCCATGGAGCAGGGGGTTCAGATTGAGTTTTCATTTAGGTACCTTAATTCAGTATTTGTCTACTCGATAATTGAAACTTGGCACTACATAGCAACCCGAAGCAACAAGCTTGAGCCAGTATTTTTCTTACTTGTTCTTCGATTAATTGTCAACGATTTAATATTTTAATGAAAATCTTTGCAAACAAAACTTGAAAACCATAAGCGTGGAAAAGTATAAGTTATCTCGTTTCCCGAACAGAGAACACGACGTAGAAATTCGGTTGTATGAACTGGGTCGTAAGTTGAGCATTACTACAAGTGTATTATCAGCAAAGCAAGAGAAATTTGAAAATAATTCTACAGAAAATTTAATATACTTGAAATGTTTTTCTTAGTAACTTTACTAAAGCCACATTTATATTTTTGAGAAATTGATGTTTTTATAATTCTTTTTCACTAGCATACATTACATGAATAGCAAAATAACCATCCAAATTAGATGTTACACATTTCATATCACCGCTTCAAGACATTGGCTCGATAGCTATTCACTCAGGTGCAGCCGCAAAACGGGTCCATCGACGAGGAAGAGGTATGTGCTCTTCAACTGAGGAAATGCGGTGTTGTTATGCAACAAAATCTTGTTTTTATTTTTCTCGAGAGTTCATTGAGGCAGATTGTTTTTTTTTTCTTCTTCTTCTTCTTCTTCTTTCGCTTCACACGACTCAATCCTACGGACACTGCCGGACATGCAATGGAATGAAGCATAAAACATCGACTGTACTGCGGCAACGGTACAATAGGTGGCCGTGGAGGATTCGCATGAGTGCATTAACTTATATATCTCATTCACATTTTCCGCATTTTACCCGTTCCTTCGCGACACTCGTGAGATGAGATTAGAGCAATCGTGCAAACTGTCCAATATTACGACAAAGTGATTAGATTTTTTTTATATGAATAGCTTCTATCATGGTAAGATGAGTTTTGATTTGAAAATTATGCGGATTATAGAAAATGCAAGAATTTAAAAGCAAACTCACTGAGTAAAGTTGGACACCATTTCGCTAGATTGCAAACTTACTAACTACAATGCTACTTTTCTACGAATTTGTGATTTCGCTCTTTTCTGAGTTGGTTAACGAAAGTCGCTCAGTTGTCAATTTTCGCCAAAAAATACTTTGTTCCAGTTTAGACACGTATTTTGGCATTTAAAATTTAGCATTGAGACCGTTCTCTCGGTGCTGTCTGTTAATCCTATCTTCGCTAGACAAGAAATAATGATGATTTTACATACAGGGGGTCACCGTGAAAGTGATATACATTTGAGTGCCACTTTTCGCAATGGGAGGCCTACCCTGTTAATCAGCTGTGTTCGATTTGATTGCGACACATATCCGTAGTTCACTTGTAAGTGATGAAGATAGTGTTTCACTTTTTTCAGAGGAAAATTGCAATGGATTCAAGTAGAGAGCAAATCAAGATACACCATCTAAACAGAGCTAAACAGAGCAACATACAGATCAGAATGACGCTGTCACATCTGAATTTGAATAGATTTTTCGTGTACAGGACCGTCGAACAATTCGAGGAAACAGGCACGGTTATCCCCAAGCAGAAACCGGGTTAAAAACGGAGTCTGCAGCGTTGACTAAAGCGGTTAAAGAACGTATAGAACGTAGATAAATGGCTCGTGAAATGAACATGGGTCATAATACTAAGGATAAAATAATCAACAATTATCTTGGATATTAAAGAAACAAAAAATTCACGGATTATACCGCAGAAATATTGCCAGATCTCGATTGCTACCAGGCTTCGAAACGGTCACGGTAGAACCACTTTTCACTGCGATAATCGTCTTCTTCTTCTTCATCTGACGCTACCAAGGCTCGCTGTCTTAACACATTCTTGAACAAATGTCAAACGAGTACCGCCACCACAACGTTTTGAAGTAGAATACTTCTCTCAGGAAGTTCGGCTACATAGGGATGTGAAATGGAAATCTAAAACCGAAAAAAGTGAAAAATATGTCCAATTTCAAATGCTAATAAATCGGTTAGTATTCGATGGATTCTCTTCGTTCTTGCAGCAATAGATTGGAAAACCTTCTAAGATTCTTCCCAAAATAAGATAATTGTAATTTTATTATTCACACTATTGTACTATTGAAAATAGTCCAGCCTTGTCAAAACGAAAAATTCGACCTCTGATTGGTCGTTATATGCTTGCTTCCCAAGTACGGTCGACAGGATCATATACCTTGCAATTGAAAACATGCTATTTGGCCTATATAAGAGCCTGTTTCAGCCGGAGCCGCTCATAATATTTCTAGACAGCGACAACAGCAGTCGTCCTTCCTTAGCAGCAGCACTAGCCCTGTGGTTGGTCACCACGTCTCAGGAGCAGCGCGGTTCTTCTCAGCGTGTCTCGCCAGACTGCCATTATTCCCCCCGTGTTGGGGCAGCATGAAGATTGCCATCAGGAAATCAAATTTTGAAAATCAAAATGCTTTTTTCAAGGCAAATAAACAAGTCATTGAAAGTGAATAATTTTTGTCAACGCAAACAAGCATTCTGTGTTGCATCCTAGCAATTTAAATTTGTCGCACCCGTCTAATTTACTGAATGTGAAATAGCTTCCACAGTGCATGTCGTCCGTGTATCTTAATTTCCCCAATGTCAGGGCAGCTCAAAGGTTGTAATCAAATTAAACAAATCACTTGCCCTGTGGTTGGTCACCACGTCTCAGGCCTCTGCCAGGCTGAACGCCAACGCGAGCGATCGGGCGAGATTTTTGCCGTACATCAGCCGGCACTTGCTCTAATGGAAAAGTTGGATCATTTTGTTCAGAAGAATATTATTGTCGGTAATATTACAGAGCTGCGATTGCATTATATCCGATATGGAATTGAACAATTGTTCTTTTGAGGACAAATAAAACACTTAATTTGAAGAGTTAATAGTTTTGTGTACCAGTAGCTGTATGGTAACAGACTCAGCGGTAGGTGCAGCCGGTACTTCCATGAGGCGGATTTTATAAGGAAGTAGGAGTAAACAGGGTAAGACCGCCCTGCGGGGTAAGACCGCCCACCGTAGTTTTACTACCAAGTTATAAAATAATTGAAAAATTTCTATAACGTGTCTATTACAGTATAATTACATAAAATTTTGCACGTTTTTCTGTTTTGATAGTGCACGAACGGTCGCAGAAATAATCAAAAACAATCTTTCAGCTGGCAACCAGTCAATGCGCTATTGTTTTGCGGCAACGGGACTTAAGGTTTTTCAGTCTAAAAATCTATTGTTTTGTTCGTGGATATACGTTTAATCACTTGCCTGCATCTATCTTCTTTCGGAAATATCGAAGGCCGTGAGTAATCTTGTAATTTTGACTACTTTTTCGGTCAAATATGAAAATGTTCCACTGGGGGTAAAGTCGCCCACTATACAAGGGGTAAAACCGCCACGAATCCAACTGCTTGTTGTTTTACTTTAAGACCCAAATGCCTTGACACTACAAAGGGAATATTTACAGGATCAGTAAGGCAACTTCAAGCCACATAAGACATCGATGTTAATCGACCATTTTCGATTTGGTTTAAGCTTTTCTAGTTATATATTTTAACAAAACTTATTTTTGAAAAAAGTAAACCTGTGTGAAAATGGTGTTAATGAACCAAAATAATATTAGAGCCAGGACGGTGTGTTTGATAGGTATGACGTCTCCGGCAGAATTGAAAATCGTTGTTTTTACTTTCGAAAAAAGTACACACTCTAAAAAAATTTAAAGAAAAAATATAGAAATAGAATTAAAAATAAATTTTTTTTTCTATTTTTTTTGAAAAAACATGTTTTTGCCTGTAAAATCTACAGAAGGTAAGCTTAACTTTTATGGTTGTTGGATCATGGAGTAATAGAAATATGAATAGTTCAATTTTTGTGAAGAATTTTTTTTTTTACGGTTTATTTGGTGTATAGAGTCGTTGGTAATTTTGTTCTTCAAAAAAAAAAAAAACATAGAAAATTGAAAATATAAATTAAAGAAATAATAATTATTAGTATTTTTCTATACATAATAAGTCTTCAAAAGTATCATACAGATAAGTTTAATGAGTTTTAATTTTTAGCTTAAAGATAGGTATATTATGAATTCAATATCTTGAAAAACCCCAATTCTGAAAAATATATTTATTTTGAAAACCAAGAAAGTTACCTAAACATTGATTTGAACTTGAATAATCAGAAAACGAAATAAGTTAAAACTTAGAAAAATTTTTTTTTCAGATTTTTCACAGTGTATATTTTATTTAAAAAGAAAAAAAAATACCATCTACAACTTTGTCAGAGACACTATACCGATAGAATCAACCGTTTCGGCCCTAAAAATATTGTTTATCCTCAAAAAATGATGGGCGATCTTACCCCGCTGGTGGGCGGGCTTACCCCGCATGAAAAAGATCTGCACATTTTCAATGAATTTTTAAAATTTAAAAAAAAAAGATGGAAAATAAACAAAAATATTTCAGTTCTTATTTTTTAAATGCGGGTATTGAATAGAAGAACCTCTTAGCGAAGAAAAAATGAAATTGCAGCCGCAACTTTTTTTTCTATAAACAGAATTGCTTGAGGGGGCGGTCTTACCCCGCTTACCCCTAAATGGAAGCGGCATGGCGAAACAGTTCGGGTGTGCTTAGACGCGCGTCATTTTTCGTTGTTGATATTATTCTCCACATGAAACGAAGCGCTTTCGTACGATAGCGGCGGTATTAGCGGTAGATGCATTTGCCAACACTTACTCCAGTAAAGCCGTGTCTAATTTTCAATGTGAAAACACCTTTCTATTGTGTTGGCCGTGCACATTAGGCCTCTGTCGGACTAAACGCGAAAAGCGACGTGAACCGTTTCGCCCAGCCGTAGGTTAACGTGCAGCCGTAAGTAGAGCTGTGTAAAAGTATTCTACTTCAACCTCGCGGTCGTGGCTTCGCACACAACCCTCCTGTGATTTTTTTCCTCAAACGTATTTTGACATTTTTTCTAGAAATGAGTATTACGCACGTTGAGTGCGGATATTTTGGAAATGATTTATATCATTGATCTTGTAATAATGATAATATTTCTTAGGATAAATAGAACGAAGTAGACAGGAATAGGCCAAAATAACATCGCCAAACGAATAAGGGGCCATTCACATACCACGTGGACAGATTTTTGACGATTTTTACTTTTTAAGTATTTATTATAGGTTGGACTGAAGCCCGCCTAAAGGCGGCATTGGGCACTAAAGGGGTAAACGAGCGAAAGGCTACTGTGACGCACGCTAAGGAAGCAAGATCAAATAAAAATGCTGACCGTTTCTAAGCCTGATTGCTACTGAAGACGCACGCTGCTCACAGCATTTTTTCTTTTTTTTTTAATGCAAAGTTATTTACGTTGGAGACTGTTTTGAGCAAGCAGAATGATCGTGTATATGGAGCTTGTTTTTGTGATATTCCGGCCGGATAAAAAAGGAGTGAAACGATTCCAAATGCTCCAGGTGTGATGGCTTAGGGAGTAATATCCAAGGAGGAAAGTTTGCTGCCTTAGGCCAAGGAATTATTTGGAAAAGAACTTTCTGCTTTCAACAAGATTCAGCGTCAGCGCATAAGGATTCGTTGTTCAGAAGTGGTGCAATGGAAATTTATCGGGTTTCATATCAGCAACTTTGAATGGCCCGCATTCCCTGTCGATTTGAATCCGTTGGACTTCAGCATTTGGAGGAACATGGTAGAAAAGCTGGGTGAAGTGAAACACATGACTTTGAACACTTTTAAGAACCGTTTGGCGAAAATCAGGGATGAAATGCCGATCGAATAATTTATTTTAAGAACCGGGCCGCAAATAAATGCAAAGGCGAAAGATTTAAATTGAACTGATCCAACTGTAGTTTTACTATTCTACCATGATAATAAAAACAACCAGAGAAGAAATATGCATCCGTTTTAATTTTATGGCATAAATTATGTGTATCACTTTCACTCACACCCTGTATAAATTTTTTTCATTTTCAAAACAAATGTCTTCGAGCTTCAGTGTCTGTTTTAATAAAGGGTTTCGATATTTTTAGGACACTAGGCTATAATCGAAAGAAGCTTGAGAAAAGCGGAATCCGTTCAAGGTTTCAAGAGAGTTGTGCAAAACTTCATGGAGGGCATCATCGAAAAAGTTCAAGTATCCTTCAGATATAAGCAGTGAATTTTGCATTTTACTCAATAGCATATATGCATACAATTATTTCCGTTTATGTAACCCAAACCCGTTGGTCTGTTAGACAGTTTTTTGTATCAACAATAGACGTCCAGTTTATAAAAAACAGTCCTTATTAGGCAGTATTTAGAGCAGATAGCAAATTGGTTGTTAAAAAGTTGGACAAAGCGTTCCAGTCGTACAACCCGTACCAGTTGGCATGAAATAGAGCCCAGTATGGTCCAGAGCATACTACCCAACAACTCACATTCCTATTTCCATGTGATACCGACTAGGACACGTGTAACCAGGGGAAGATCGGTGAACTAGTAGGAACCCAAGTAACACACAAAACATGTTAGAAAATAATGCACAGTGACAGGAGTCTTGTTCTTGAGATGTTATTTCATAGCATCAGTGTATTTCATAGAACATTGGATATAAACTGCCACTGCTTATCTGTCTCAGTACAGTACAGAAAACAACTTTAAATATAACATTTGTGAGAAGTTGTTTTTCATCAGTAATTCAACCACATTTTGAAAACAAGCTCGTTTTTTTCTGGTTTTGGAGATGTTTTTTCAATAACATGAGCTAAACAAACAATAACTATGACACAAATGGCACTTGTCTCCAAGTTGTCTTCCAGATGTTTGCACTATTAAAAAAACTGTGTTTAAAATGCCCAGCCGGGGCAGCCGCGCTAGTTCAATATTACAGGCCTAATAACAATACTGCGTAAGTGCTTTTCCTATGGTTGGTCTTATTATTCAGCAGCGTAAAATTACTTGATCAAATTTCAATAATTCTATTATATGAACGATTTCAATAAAATTTTTCGAAGTAGATCAAAATGCGCTATGAAAAGATAAACAAAACGCTTGCAGTGCAACCAATATCACTCCAATTTTTGGCACCGTATATCTAACAACGTTTTCTAGTTTTGTTACATTTTGCGAAATTTTATGCGAAAACAATTTTATTATTCATGCAACAGTAACCTTTCTTTAAAAAAAAATTGAATGTTGCTTTTATTAGCAATTTATAGTTATTTAAAGGTGACACTGACAAAAACGATTGTCGATCTATTTGCACTGTGCATCACAACACATTTGCGCATGCGCTGGGTAAATGTTGCCACAGCAAGACATTTGCGCATGCGCTTTGTCGTGGCGAATTCTTACCCACGATTGCGCGAATTCATTTATTCCACTGGGTCAGTGCCGATCTACCCAGGAAAAATGAAACGACATTGCGATTTATTACGCAGGTAAGAACGAGATGCAAGATAGTTGTTTATGAACTAAGCCCATGCGGTGGTGGTCTAATTCGATTCTTCGCAATTAGATGTTGATGAATATTTTCCACTGATTGACAAATAGAAAACTGTTATAATTCGCTCCGTAAAACATTAATTTGTATTGTGCCGTTTCAAATAAATGTTGTGAACGAAAAAAAAAGAAAACCGTATCCAATGAATGGTAATCTCCCAGATGGTCTTGAAGTACGATGCTGGCCTAACAAGCCAGTCGTCGTAGGTTCGAAGCTCGGCTCGGGAGAATCTGTTAGCACATACATAAGGCATACGAAACACTGGCGTTTTTTTTTTTAGGTACACGTTGCCCCATAGTACCCCGTACCTCGTCCTGTCCAACTGCTCGACAAATAATGAACAAAATGAATTTTCTTTTTCTCGGCTTTATCGAGCCCAAAGAAAATTCCATAAGGAAGTGAAGTACTGAAGTACCAGTACTTGTTCTAGTAGCCTTCAATTTTTGCGCTTTTCTAGTGGCAGAGATTTTATGGAAAAGATAATGTCAACTGTAATCTATTACTGGAGGTTGTATTAGAGAAGTTATCTGTTCTGTTATAGAACGTGTGTTACTTGAGAACTTGATTCTATGCTGACAGGGAAGGCAGTTCTCCTTGGAGGGCTGTTTGTCTGAGTGTCTGTTTCTCATGTCAGGGGCAGCCCAAATAGCGTCTGATCCGAGGCTGAACTATGAAATCAGGGTCTTGACAACTACGCCCAAGACGGAAGATTCGTAGCGAAACTAGAAATTGCGGCTCTAGTAAGGCAGCATGCGTAAACAAATATACTACGTACAATATAGAGAATAACGCGAATCGGAACAATCAGTAAAGACCTGCGCAAAAGATAAACGGTTCATGGTTGGGAAATTGGCACTTGAGACTTATCGGCGTGTTGAGACTTTGCTCGAACCGGCATGCACGAGCTGCTTAGTCAGAGAGCTGCGAAAGGCAAATGTGGAGGTAGCGACAATACAAGAGGTAAAGCAAAGCAGGTAGCAACAATACAAGAGGTAAAGCAAAACAGATACCAACAATGCAAGAGGTAAAGAGGTGTAACACTTACATTGCGATGCGAAACTTGACCCTCTGTTTCATTTTACACATACTTCGCCGCCAACTGAGTGGTGTACAGGACAATTGCGGAGCTGGTGTTACGATCCTATTGACACTTTTTTTGGGTAAGATTTGGACCACTGTGACCATTATTTTGATCTTTTGTGGTATCTATTGACACTTACAGTTTCCCCGATCCGAGACTCGAACCTACGACGAATTTTGACAGCATGCTTGAACATGGTTTCCCAACAAAACGTATACGTGCGTCTCTTGATGGTCTCACAGCAAGCGAAATATTTGACCCGTTTGTGACGTTGGATAGTCTGAAGCAAAGGAAAGGGCTCTTCAGCCTGCTGTTCAACATAGCCTTGGAGGTGCTATGCGAAGGGCAGAGGGCTTCGACGACATCGATAACATCGGTGTTAATTTAGGTACCGCAGCCAAAAGATCCGCACGAAATTTGCACTCTACAGGAAGCTGATCCTTCTGGTAGCGCTTTACGGACATGAATCGAGGACGTGAAAAAAACCGACCGGCATGCTATTGTTATTTCATCCGTGTGTAATTTGATTCTTCCCTTTTTTCACCCGTGTAGTGCTCTACTACACCGAGCCTCGTTCCTCCTGCCAAATGTCGCCAATTAAAATTTTCTGGAGAAGCTTCGTCGGGCGTTCTTCTGCCCAGTTTCAGTATAAGAGGGCCTACATTTTTTAAGAGGAAGTCACACCAAGGTGTTATAGAATTCAGTGCAAATGAAGGGTAAGCGGTGGGGGAGCTCGAGTATAAAACTCATGCTCAAGCCCTTTTTTGAAATTGAATGGCCTGATTCTACTGAGATTCGAACCCATGACCATCCGCTTGAGAAAGCGGACTTTGTAACCGTGCAGCTACGCTAGTCACGACGCAGATTTGAGGTTATAATGAACTCTAATTCCTAAATTGATAAGGCGCAAGAGTTTTTTTGTTTTTGTAATCAGCCGTGTAGAAATTGTCAAAAAGTTGGCTTTAAAAAATACGCTACGTAATGTAAAGAGAAAAATAAACCAAATTATCATATTTTTTTTTATTTCATAATATCGTGTCGAATAACTTTTATTTGTATTATCGGTACATATATTTTTAAAAAGAAGTCGAAACTCTCAATAATTATGTTCATAATAGCTTTCTGGTTCGATTAAAATGCTAGTTGTCTTAGTAATATTAGTTGGTCATTGTAATTGATAGTTTTTCACAAAATTAGAGGAAGTCTATTCGCAATTCTTCAGGAAAAGTTCTCTTCTAATCAGTAGCGAACCACTGAGTTGCAGTCATCCCAAGCAGCAAAATTTGTTTCGATTATGAACTTTGTGCCTCACAGTAACAAATTCCTATGCGAAACTAAGTTGCAGCTACATTTCAGTTCTTTTACATAGACAGAAAGGAGGTGGAGCTTATTGCAACATTTTCGTTGTTTCAACACAAGTTTCAAGAATGAAACAGCAATGTGTATGAACTAATGCATGGAATTTAATAACAACATGGTAAATGTTGCATGTTTAAATTTTAGCAACGAAAATGTACCGTAACAGCAGATTGTTTGTATAGCGATTGATTTTTTTTCGATTTAGAGACCCACTCTTGCTTTGTAAAGATAATAAAATAATATGCTCTGTAAAGAATTTATGTTTATCATCACAACATTTCTGTAAGTGAATTGCCCGTCTTGCGACGTGAAAACATGGACATCAGTATGACACTCAGCAAAAAGTTACAACGCAGTATATAACCTCATCTTAAATACAAATATGAGGCGAACGATCGAATAAAAGTTGCTGTTATATAGCTTGCGAACAGGACAGCAACTTTTAGAAGTATCGTTTTGTGTTTGTTTTGTGTACCTCGCAAGCATCACGCTGGTAACTTTTATGCTCCGCCCACTGAATCTATCTAGTGAAGGTTAGGTTTTCAAATGCCGTTTACACGTTTCGACAACAAACCCAACATCGCGAAGTACGTTGTTGGTTTAAAGTTTTTTGAAGCAGCGATGCAACATTAGTTGTTGTTTATATCTTTGAAATTTCATCGTGGTAACAAAAGATGTTTCTTGAAACCTCAGAGTTCCGTTAGTACAACAAATGATCACAATTTTTTTTATGTTTGAATTGTTGCTTGGGATTACACTTATTATATAAATTCTTCATTTTTTCTGCTTATCAGAACAAACATACTTACAACCATGCGACATCAATAATGGTTCGTCTTGTTCCATTCGCCCATCACCATTTTCCAGTGTTAAATTATCTCCAGGTATTTGCGAACTTCCCACGTAAGCAAATTATCGCAAATCTGCCCATCGAAACGAAAACCTTCCTATGCTGCCTATGTTCTGCTGAACGTCCTCATGTAAGTATGAACACACATGCCAGAAGAGCCAACCCGAGACCATTCGACTGTGAACGATGATGGACTGGAAAAATAGCCCATAATAGGGATCGCTTACCAGGGCGAAGATTAGACTCGTGTTTATTTTTGCTAATTGATTAGTGCAATTTATTGCCCATTATCGATCGATTGTTTTCCGGTTGTAAAATTCTCTCATTATAGTTCCACCATAAAGACCCGGTATGAGCATGCATAATTAATTTGTTTGCCATTTATGCGTACTTTCGTTGGAAGATTCAATTGAATTGTATGTTAAATGATTGTGCGTGTGGAGTTTATAATTCTGGAAATGTAATTAAAATCTTTACACGGTGGAGGGCTTCGTGAATGCATTTTTCTCACCAGCCAATTACAAAAATCTTCACCCTCAAGTTTTATCTGAAATTGATGATAGATAGAAATATGTTGCATGCAGTTTGCGAATTTGCGAAATTCGACTAGTCAATCGAATAATTGTTTCATATTAAATCTACATGTTACAAGTACTACAAGCAAGTACATTAGTACTGTTAGTACAAAGAACAATTGTGGAGCTCGGTCCCACTGACAGTAACAGTCTCTCTCGAGCCGATCATGCGATGACTGGCTTGTTAGACTAGCATCGTAATGTCAAATCAGTTTAGAGTTGAATTAGTTATGTTGAATATAATAAAATTAAAGTTCAGATTAAAATCTTATTTCAAAAATACAATGTTTTATATTTGTTAAAAAAAAACTTTTGTTGTAGAATATCATTCAAAGAAAATTCGTGTCGTACAAAGATCATGAGAATCATCAGATCGGTCAGTTATACCAATGTTACATCATTTGCTATAGTCTTGTAAAATAGGAAAAATATTTCTTTTTGTTGAAGAAACATTGTAAATTATTTTTCTCAATGTGGCGTCACAACTACAAGGTATAAGAGAGCCGATGCCGGGCGTAGCTCTTCGTACCGCCCAAGAACAGACATAGGATGTTGGCAACCAGCAACATTCCCGAGTGTTCTTCTTCGAGAACATAAGTAGAATCCAATGACTTTGCCGTTTAATTCAAAAACCAATCGCTTCAGCGAGACAGAATTGCCTTCAAGCAATAAATAGAAAACAGAACTGAAGAACACAAGAATCAAACATAATGAAGATGGTCCGCGAAGACGAAATAACAGGAAGGTCCCAGATAGCAATTAATTCGCTTCGACTAGCAATCTTGGTGAAAACTATAGAACAATGTGCAAAAACATGAGTGCAAGTCTTTTTTTTCTCCACCGTGGATGGACGTTTCCAGTGTGTTGGTTGCTTATGTACGAAGCTGGCTGGAGTGTTGTCGATTAGCCGAATGGAGCATTTTGTATGCTCTTTTCTGATGCCGTAGCATATATGTGATATGTCTCCTAGAACCTGGACTGGAGTCCCCAAAGCGGTGGGGCACATGCGATCACTTATACATGCGCAGTAATCATCTGACGTTGGGCCACCATTCTCGCTCGCTAGTTTCTTTCCGATTTTATAGAAAACATCTGAGCTTCTAGACTAGCACGGCGGTTGTCGTCACTGGTCGATGGCATTGCATGGTTCTGTGTGTACGTGCCGGTTGTAGCGCCGCACCGGGAGCAGCAACGATATCGAAACAGAAGAGAACGCGCGAGAAGATGAGCGAAAACGTGCGTTGTGTGCGCACGCGGAGCGGCAGCAAGGCGCGACTCGAAGAGCGATATTCCGGGCCGTAATGTGGGTCAGATTTTGCCATTGAACCGGTGACGTCAGAGTGCAATGACCGCTAGCACAGGCGTGTACAGTGTCTTCTAAGGGGCAGCGCATGTATGTTTGTTGTATGTATAAATTTATTTTTTTTTTAATTCCGACTTTTTGTTGCTCGCACCTTTCACAGCACCAAACTTAAAAAGTATTGCCCGGCACGTATTGTGTATAAAATAAATTGGGAGAAAGAGGAAAGTATATATATGAAGAGACATTTCAGTCCTCTCGGTTCTTTACGAGTTTCATGGACGGATTGCTAAAATGAGAGCAAATTTATTTCTTTTTGTTTTCGTTGGTTAAATCGACGCTTTAGCACTACTGGATAAAAGCAATGTTATTTTTGGCTCTAATGGGACTGCGAAAAATAGTCCCATTTTTCGTTGAGCGCTTGTGTGGGGTTCTAACTGATATATGTTGAGCATTTGTTGCACATTTTTATCAGCAATTACCACCTTAGAAAGCGGACAGATCCCCTGCTACCCAACAAGGAAGAAAAAAAAACAGAAAACCCAAAGGGCCAGAATGTTAAAATGCTTATTACTCGTATGTTTGTATTAAACTTTAACATAATTACATTTTAAGACCGGTAATTATAAACTGTTCCCGTGCGGTTTTCGTGCGTTTTGGCCGCACTCGTCAGATTGTTCCGTGAGAGCAGAGCATCCAAGCTGAGGCGAACCACTCTAACACCGGGCCGGCAGTGGGGCCAACCAGTTTCCATTTACAAGTACCCTGAAGTTGGAATTGAGCTCGAAGTTGTTTGAAGCTGGAGTAGTAATAGCGACGCACACAGAGACAACGCGGGCCGAAGAGTGCGATAACTTCGAGGCCCGACCGGTCATTTACCTCTGGAGAGGGGACCTGCAACTCCCTGTTCAGCCCGTGGATCTCTCACTCATTTGGCCAAGCCCCCCACGCGCACTCGCCTTCGATTTCCCATGGGAAAGCGGGGGGATACACCGAGAGAGGTTTGATAAAAGGAAACAAATTTTCTTTCATAATTCTTCCATTTTCGGGTAGCTTTCGTGTTGCATATATAGGAAGTAATATACATGATGATTTCTTCAGTAGACAGAGTCGATAACTGGTTTGACTGCATGGCGGTTATAATGCGGAACTGGAACCCATCCAATGTTGTATCATTTAAGGGCCTACCGAAGTGAAGAGACCAAGATTCGAGTTGATAACCACTATGGTCATTGTGTGTAGTCTGTGTATCGTAACATGCAGATGAGAAGGAGGCATCCAAAATAATAAAACTTTTAATGAGTGTGCTAAATTAGCTGTCATATGTCGCTTATACCTTGCTATCTGTCATATTTCTATACGATAGATTTTCGCACCAATTGTGGCCAGTCGCACAAAAATGCAAACACAGAAAATGTTCTACGATTTGGCATTTGGAGATTTACAACGTCTGGGGGAGGCTAATTCTTCAAACTACTAATTCAAAACATTTTCTCAAGAAAAATCTACGAGAAATAATCATGTCAGCAATATCTTGTTCGAGTTGTATAAGCATGGCTGGTGTCAGGTGGATTCACGAAAATCCAGAGGAGACACTCGTAAAGAAACTTGCAATGAATTAATCGCATTATTTATGTGAATTTAAACGTCGATGAAAGATGATAATGACATTATACACAAAGAGCAGTTTTAATTAATGGTTACGAATTCGAAGCGTGTATTTTTCAAGTGGGAACAAATTGTTTCTCAGTTTTTTTAAACTGCATGTCCAAATAAAAAATAATCTGAGCAGTGCATACATACCATCTTCACGTAGCTATTTTATTATTTTTGACCATAAATCATTTTAAACGCTACGTTCCCGCCACTACACTGCACAAGTTGACCAAACATAATTGAAATTATTTCCAGTTTTCGATGGAATTTCTTAATCTGAATCGCAGTGCATTGGTGTATTAACTATTGAGCTCGACGAAAACTATGCAAAATGCTTTTATTATTTGCATGTTAGGTCACTTAAATTGATTAGATCGTCTCTATGGAGAATGATACAAATCATTATAATAATTGTTAAAAATGTATTATACATTCTTTTCTCCAGTTACAATACTATAATTTTCTTATATCTGTTAGAAACACACATGTGATACTGGGCTTGTGCCGTAATTTGTGCCACATTTGGAGCGATAAACCTATGTAAGGTACGGAGTACATTTTATTGTTCAATTAATGTGCCGAATGTTTTCAAATGATTTTCGCACTATAAATGCGTGTAGCTTTCGTTTGTATTTATACCTTAGCTTTTTTTTTATAAAGGTTTTCCAACACAGCTGCTTCTTGAAAATTTATTTTCACTTAGTTTTTATCGGCCCAATTTCGTGGACTCTCCAATCACTAGCACTTAGAGAGGTGACTTTACCAAAGTGCATCTCTTTATTTTTGCACCGAAGGAATCTTCGATTGGACGACAGATTCGTTGGGTTGCGTATTTGTGGTGAAAATGGAGTCGAGGGTTTGTTAGGGAACGTTTGTGTTGTTTTAACGTAATGTAATGAGATTTTATCTGGCCAAAACACATACTTTTCGTTGATACGGTGTTTTATAAGAAATGGAATCATAATTTTGTTCAAACATTCGTTCTAGTATACATTTTGATTGATAGCCAAGCTACTAGGCTTGAACCATTATCTAGACAAAAAGGCAAATGTTCTTTTCTGTCCACTAATCTAGCCGGTCTTACACTACCTTCCTGTGTATAAACAGAAGGTCAAGTTCCGAATCGGAATGTAGCACCAAGGCTTTGCTTTGCTTCGCTAGAAACCGAAAGATTTTGGCTTTCAAATGGTTATATACCTGGCATCACGACTAGTCGATTCTGTCAAGTGACGCTTAGTTGAGAAAAAGGTGTCGTCGGAAGAAGACCGTCGTAAATTGATGTTCAATTTTTGTGAGCGAAATGAAGAAAAATCTGAAAGTGAAGTGTTTCACTATTTCAAAGATCTTGGATATATATAAAAAAAAAAACATTTATATACATTTTTGTCAAACTCTTCGAGAATGAAAATATCTCCGAAAGAAAATCTGGTTCCGGACGAAAATGCACTCTGCAAGAGAACAAAGTTCGAGCGAAATTGAGGGCGGAAACGCCTGGTCGGTTAGCGAAATCATGTCATGAGCTGGGCAGTAAATATCAAATTGATCCAAAAACGGTGAAAAAGTATTTGATTGAAATGGGTTTTAGACTGAGAATATAAGTACCATGAAAATGACAAACTAGTGTTTTAGCCAGACCTTGCATTGCCACACTATGCTAATGCAACTTCAACGGATTTGCAGCAAGAGAATATCGGGTTTATTCCGAAAGGATACAATCCTCAAAATGTACCACAGTCTCAGTATATTGAAACTTTCTGAGCAAGTTTGAATCGAATGGTCTTCCATAAAGGTTACAGAGCAAAAAACTTCGATTGTTTGATAGAAAAATCAAGAAGGAACTCAAAACAATTGAAACAAGCTATAAAGCAAGTAAGAGGATCAGGAAATCAGCGCGATGTGGAGCTGAGTGTTTTCCTATGAGGTTTGTTAATGAGTTACATTACTTGAATACACAAACAAGTATAGAAAAATACGCTGCGCAAGATTTTAATTTGGAATTGAAAGTTTGTTCGAATTTTTCCTCATACGATGCATGAACAAAACAAAATATACTGGCATACAGAAGAGAGCGAAAAAGGTTTCATATGCATT
Organism: Wyeomyia smithii; assembly: GCF_029784165.1. Taxonomy (NCBI): domain Eukaryota; kingdom Metazoa; phylum Arthropoda; class Insecta; order Diptera; family Culicidae; genus Wyeomyia; species Wyeomyia smithii. Next base: position 136,679,259 of record NC_073694.1, on the reverse strand, counting down.
ATCATTTCTCTCTGACCGTGTTTGTTGTGGAGTAAGAGAGCATCGAAAAGATTCCAGATTTTTATTTGCCACCCGTTATTTCTATGGAAGTCTCCCATACAATCGAAACACAAATTTCTACACAACTCGAGAACTAATCAAATGGATGGAGCCAAATTTGGCCGGCGGGTGTTTTTAGGGAACAAGCAATGTTTTTATGGTGGTCCAACACCCCTTCCTCTTCTAGAAGGGAGGGTTTCCATACAAAAGAAAACATAACTCGAGAATTAATCGCGCAAACGGAACCAAATTTTAAATATTTAGTTTATAGGTTTTTAAGGACAAGTCATATTTTTTATTTTATTTGGTTTTAAACTTTATCATAGTGGTGAAGGCAGGCCTTCATACATCTGAAACACATATTTTAACCTATTTTTCCGGAAAACTGCCTGAAATGATCAGGATAATGCACAGAAGCCAAAATTTGACCTCAGGCGTCATTTTGTATTCTAAGAGGGCGACTTCCGGATACTGGAAATCAGCCCAAAATTGCCAAACACAACCAATATGGGTGTGGGAACTATTTTTAAATCCAGGATGATGAGTTCCGTTTTTTTGAAAACAGCCAAAATTATCGAATTCCACCCAATATGGGTATTGAAGAACCAGAAAAATGCGCAGAAGCCACTTCCGGTCTCTGAAAAACAGTTCAAAATAGTCGAAAATCACCCAATGTGGCTATTTCTGTAACCAGAATAATGCACAGAGGCTAGAAATTGCATCTACATACCATTTTGAAATTAATAATTGAATTATTATTTGCAGAGAGTTAGTTTATTAGTGTTAGATAAAAGTTATAGGAAACATAAACATATTGATACAAGTGAGTCTAACGTAACACAAGCGTTTGTAATTTAAAGAATTATTGAGGAGGACAAGTTTGTTTCGATGTTTCATTTACAATCTCTTTCAAATGCAACAATGCATTTAATGTAACAAATAGCCTAATGTAGCTCTACTTCAACCATGGGATCATGGCTCCGAAAACAACTATTCTGTTTTTTTGTGGTAATAACAAAATTTGTTTTTGGTATAGAGAAACATCCAGAATATCTCTTCTAAGTAGTCCTTGGGTATTTCATCTTGAAAAAAAAAAACAATTGTCAAAGATATGAAATCATAAGATATGATTGTTAAAGATTGTATGTTGAGCTATTTGATTTCACTGTTTCAGCATCGAGTGTACTTGCAATCCTGGCGGCATGAAACAAAAATGTCGACGATTCAAATTCTTTCTTTCAAAACGAAATGCTTCAAAATCAATTGTACTATATGAATAAGTCAGTAGATTGTAAGAAGTAACCAATGCTGCTAAACTTGAACCAACCAAGGACATCTTGCTCTAAGGTAATTTCAAGAGCGAGAGCGAGGATGTAAAAAGTAATGAGTAGAACTAGGGTAACGGGGGTATTTTGGCCAGCTTTGGGAAGTGTTCGCACAGTTAATTTAAAACAAACACAATTTTTCAACATAAATACCTACTCTATTATACTATTGTAACAAGCTAAGTGTCTATTTTAATATACACCGTTCAACAATGCAATATATTGAAAAATATCTTAGAAATGTCAAAATTTCTACGAAGTACTAAAAACATATTTTGGTCCACCAAATTTTTATTTTGGCCCACCTTTATATCTACAGGCGTGTATGGAAATAGTTCGGACTAATTATATTTAATATCATCATCGGTATTTTTAAAGCGAAAATAGTGCGTTTGAGGAGAACATCCTTCTGCTGTAAATTTTTGTAAATTTTAGGCATCTAAAAATGACTCATAGCGGTTTGACACGCATTCTCATCTAATTTCATATCGTTAAATGTGATAAACTAAGAAGTAATTACCTGTAAATTGTCACAAGCTGCTTCTTTGTCCACGTGCAATGACCGAACGGTAATCAAAGAGACGTCAAAACTTGGCATGGCCAAAATATGTTTGCTTCAGAAAGACGCGAACATATTTCGGCCATGCGTTTAACTACTTTTTCAACTTTTCCAACATGTTAGAGTATACAAACTGTTTCTATAACATTTTATTGATGTTACTATAACAACGAATTGTTTCAAAAGCCAACCTATTTGTTACAATAGCTTCCGGACGTTGACTTGTATATTACCACTTCCTCTTGACTTTGGGTTGACTCAGCCATGACTTCGAATATGTATGAACTAATTCCAAAATAACACTACCTAGAGCCAGTTTTTCGCCGAAAATTATAGTGTAGTATGATTCTTTGGTGTGTAACTCAATGTTGCATGCATAGTTTTCTAATATTCAATGAATTTATCAGATAAAATGCGTAAAATGTTACCGGGTGGACCAAAATATGCATGTGGGCCAAAATACCCCCGTTACCCTATATCTGCACATAAAAGTTTGTAACACAATCACGAAAAACAGCCTCAAAAAGTTTCGTTTACGCAGTGGACGTGACAGTACGTTCACATCCATTTTATTGAGAATCCAGTTTCAGGGTGCGTTAATTTCTCCTAGCATGGTCTTTCCAACAAAAATCACCTTTTGCACTTTTCGTCGCTTTTCGGGAGTGTCCATTTCTAAAAGTCTGCACCGAGCTTCATATGGAGGTAGCGCATCTGGATTTCTCCAAGGAAGTAGTCTCAAAGCGAATTTTATGAGTTTATTTTTTTTTATTTTTATGATTGGATTTTTTCCATTCTGGTTATCCAGATGCTGCGAAAAGGGCTCCATCCTACGGCAGCTTTTCCAGAACTAATCGCACTAGGCATAGAGCGCAGGCAGTAAGGATCACGATATTCGGTTGACATTCGGATCATACAATGTGTCCTGTCCTGTGACATCCGGGCTTTAATCATACAATGTGTCCTGTCAAAACACAGATTCATCGCTCTGCAATTAGCACAACAAATGTGTTGAATCCATAACGCAACAGTTGTGCAATGAATACATTGACTGAGATCGAAATCAGAATATGTATAATACACACAAAATCGAAAGCAACCGAAGTCTTGGTTTCGGGCAAACGATCAGTTCTGGGGGACTCAAAAAACCGCTGGTTGCTTTCGCGAGTCGGTGCGTATCAAAGGCTCGTGCATCCCTAATTAGCGTCAGTAACCGGAACAGCCAATGGCGAGCCTTGTTGCAACAGAATTTACTGCGCACTGGTGCCAGTTACGAGGAACCGAATGCATATGAATGAGACCAGAGTCGTCGTTAAATGCAAACTGTTGCAAACAAACCCAATGTCTTTTCAATTGTTATTGATTCGATGATATTTTTGAATGACCGGATTCATGATGGTGAATCGATCGGTTAACATTTGCATTAATCTAGTCAGTACCAAAATCATTAGTGTTGATTACTGGTTGCACTGTTTTAAAGATAGCAGCTTTCTGAAAAATATCACCAATACCAGTACAAATCATCCTTACGATTCTATCCCGGGTTAATACTTTATAAGTGTAATGATTTTGAGCTGTCTAATACATTAAAAATACGCCAGAGCATCAAATGCGTTATGAACAACACACATTCGCTGTACTGGATTCAGGATTAGACAGGAGATACTCTAACTTTACACAATATAACTTTTGCGTCTGTTAATTACACTTTGTAGGATTTCACAGTCGACAGGAGTTTTGATTAGGTATACATTTCTAAATCATCGGCATACAGTAATTTACAGTGCTAGACAAACGTCGTTGAATAAATGGTGAAAGGTAGTGCCCCAAAGTAGGTGCCTTGCGGAACACCTGACCGGTTATTGAATTCTCCTGACACTACGGAACCCAGTTTGACAGATAGTCGGCGACTGCATAAATAGAATTCGAACCAGTGGACAACGTTTGAGGACACACCAAGACGATCCAACTTAGCAAGCAGGATACGGTGGTTAACTCTGTCGGAAGCCGCTTGCATGTCGGTATAGACTGTATCAACTTGATACCCTTGTGGCATGGAGGTGAGAAACCGTGATGTGGATTGAATTAGATTGGTTACCATGGATCTGCCAGGAAAGAATCCATGTTGCTCATGCAAAATATGAGACTCTGCTAGTTAGTTAGTTCGCTTTTATCACCTTTTTTGAATTGGAAACATAATCGACTTCTTTAAACATTCCGGGAATAGTGCTTGCCATAAGAGTAGGTTAAATATGGCGCACACAGTTCAAATGCGCATTTCATCAAAACAGTCGAAAGAATTCCATCTGGTCCAGGCGTTTTCGAGGACACCAATTTATTAACAGCTGCTAGGATATCTGTGTTATTGAAATTACATTGAAACCATACCAGAAGGGACATTGGCAAGCTCGTTCTCGATTTGTTGATTGCTGCATACTGCGTCGTCAAATATACTAGCAAAACGTTTTGCAAACAGATTACATATTCCTTGAGTGGAGCTCGTGGTTTTGCATCCCAAAAACATGTTTCAAGGCAGACCATATTCCTTCAGCTTTTCACCAACGAGAGCCCATATCCGTTTTAGCTGAGTTTTTCACATTCACAATACGTACCGTCCGTGTAGAGCTCGGTTGTAAATTTTATATTTGGTGCTCGCTTCAATAAATCTCTGTTTGGTGGCAGAATTTCAGTTGTATGAGTAGAGCCTCAAAGTTCTAGAGCGTTGTTGCTTCAAATAACAAAGACGTCTGTTGGTCCACGGGCATTCTTGAGCGACAAACTGGTACGAATCTTCGAAAAAGCTGCGCGTGCGTTGTGTAAGATTTTTTTTTGTTCACAACATTTATTTGACGTTAAAAAATTGGACTACCTCGTTATAGTAATATGATTGTTGTCACATATTTCACAGTGATCCTGACCCAGGGCCGGCGTTTCATGTGGTAGTGCGGGTAGTAGTACCCACTCGGAAAATATCCATGTGGGTACTTACCCACACGGAACTATCGGACAAAACCAAAAAAAGTACTGTTGCGAGCGACAGATTTTTTGATGGATATCGTTGAGCGAGAGGTTATAAATCTACATACTTATGTACAGTTCTATCGTTACTCAGAGTAAAGGATTATTTTTTTAATTGTTTCATTTACGACAGAGTTCTGAATTTCATATACGATAGAGTTCTAAAGTTTTGTTTTCTCGTAAAAATTTCCCATGCCAAATTTGCGCTCAAGCGGACTTTGCGAAGTAGAGCCTCAAAGCGGTCAAAGTTACAGTTCATCGATCGATGAAAGAAATGTTCGAGCTGGGAGTGTCTCTTGTGTGTTCTGGTGTAGCTCGAGTCGCCCAACGCAAAAGTTTCCATGTCCCAGAAATTTAATTTTTGTTTTTAAAACAAATTTTTATGAAACAACATTAGTTCCTGACATTTCATGCATTTCTAAGAGATTTGCTATCAAAAATCGATTTCTGAAACTTCAAGAACTACTCTTGTGCATTTTTAGGTTGGTCAAAAATGTAAGACTTTCACGACTGTAAGTGAAACCCTCTCAGAAGTTCGATTAAGCTCAAATTTTGGATGGAAACTTTTTTCGAGAAGACAAAATTGTTGAGCCCTAACGTTAGCATTGAAAAAAATGCTGCGTTTTTTCATGAGTTTACCTTTACACGCACTGACGAAACTGCCCATGCAGCATCAATCATAGTAACCCATGAGTCAGCAAAATAAAAAAAAATGACTCAAACTCTAATCATAATGGCGAAACCAGTGAAGCTACTTCGTTCAGAAGTGTGCGTGATCAGAGAACGTTACCCCGTCGCGTCTAAAATAGAAATCGTACGGAATCGTACGCTTGTTCCGGTATCTAGAACACCTTGGCACTGCTGGACTACAATCAGAGCATCAAAAGAAAGACCGGTTCCGGACGGCCGACGACCCTGAGCGACAAGAAGTTCCAAAGAATACTGAAGAGGAAAACCTAGGGGGAAGTGGCTACATCACTGCGTACGCTTGATCGGGAGGTCGGTTCAACCGGCCAAACAGTGGAAAAGTACCTGGCGAATATGGACATCAGAAAGTGGTAGTCCCGTCCATTGGTCTCGGAGTTGCTCGATGGTCGAGTCGATTTTTTCGGCGAATCGGGACGTGATGATGGTGGTCCGAGACCTATCTCACCCTGGATGGCAACGACTGGCAGGGCACTCCATATTTTACTTTACCCACGAAGGAAGTGACATCTGAGATGAAATTCATTGCACACACCAAATTCCCAAAGAAGGTGCTGCTGTGGCTGACAATTAGCGAGAAGCTCCGTACTGGCCGTGAACGGGGAAATTTATTGTACGAAGTGCCTGCCGGAAGTTGCGTCGTTTATCAAGAAATACCGTAGGGGCAAAGACGCGGTGCTCTGGCCGGATCTGGTGTCGGCCCACTACTCGAAGCAATCGTTGGAGGAGATGGAGCGGCTGAAAATCGATGCGGCACCCAGGTCGGCCAACCCACCCAACGTTCCCCAGCTACATCTCATCCAGAGTTTCTGGACAAACCAGAAGCGTGAGACCTACCTCAATAATCTTGACGCGAAAATTGAGGAGGAATTGATAAATAGAACGAAGAAAGTATTCAAAAACATGCCTACACGCATGTCCACCATGGCGAATGTTCCGGTAAACTCTCGGAAAGCCACTCGCAAGGGAATGGAATTAGTTTTGCAAATGAGCCTATATAATTGCCTTCCATGGGAAATAAATGGGAAACATGACTACTGAACGAAATTCGAAAATCTAATTTATCTTAAACATTCCATTGGCACCTTATTGTTGATGCACAGTCGACTTTTAGTAAAATTTTGTTTAGGTATCAAAACGTAAAAACCGAATTCCCCCCGGCTACGTCTTTGTCACCCATGAACCTTCCCTACCCACTCGGGAAAATAATGTAACGCCGGCCCTGTCCTGACCCATTATATTTTTTGATGTGCGTGATCGTCTAATAATAGAATAATGAACCTAACTACAAAACTCAGTATATGTATAATGAAAGCCAGGTAAAACACAACAGCCGGATACCCAGGGACTGAAATGTTTGCAGAATCAATACAAATCAATGAGTTGGTCGAATTAATCTGTTTTACTGGATTTCTCAATATTTTCAATAAACAGGGTATTCAAAAAGCTCTCATACAGTTTACAAATATTTTTTAAAAAATAGAGGATATTCTTTTCTCAGTCATTTTTTGTTGAGGCAATGTTTATTGAGAACCTTTACGACATTTTGGCTGAAAGCACACCCCTTTTTTACTGTATGATGAGCCTGAGACGTTTGTCAAATGAATCGCACGCGGCGCGCACCTGGTCCATCGGAATCCTCGTCCCAAATTTCGGAAATGAGCTTCTCAAGTTAGTCTATAATGCTCACTTTATGTTCGCTCTGATTAGCCTGCAAGGACGACAATACATAAAAGTCCAGGGGAGCTGGCAGGCCCCTAAGTCTTATTGAGAAAATCAGTCAAATTCTCCCGACACCACACTTGGACGATATTCGCTCTGTGGGCCGGTCTTTTTTTTTCTTCACAACGACATTTATTTGACACGGCACAACACAAAAGATTGTTTAACAGCACCAGTTATGTCTAGTGTCTTAATTTTAAAAGTATCTAATGAACAAAGAACAAATTTTCTATCCTCGCTGCCGACTACGAGCTGTGCGCCTTTCTGTTGAAAAATGAAATGATCCTTTCCGTAGAGATCCCGATGTGCCGGGGTTACAACCTTTTCCAGAACCTCGGTTTTAGTTATAGTACGCGTTTCTCGATAAACAACAGTGGAAGCTTCCCAAAATCTGCGGCTGTTGCAAAACAAAGAGATTCTCATCCGAAAACACGAGCTCCTGCTAACCGCGAAAATATTTTACTACCACTTTGCAGTACTCTTTCATCGTGCGCGTTAAACAAACAACAAATGACAGCAAGCCGCAAAATTGACCCCAATACCAATACATAAAAAGCACATATTGCGCTCCTACACAACGATGAACGTATTTTGTCCTTACGCCTAACGAGGTATGGAATGCTGAACTAACAAAAGTACCTAATGAACTTTATCAAAGAGGGCATTCCTGCTTGGGGGGAGATGCAAAGTCCTAGGGCGACCGTCACTGTTACCCATAGTGATGGACCGAACTGACAGCGCATATATATTAACGCGGAGTATACCACAACATATCTAACTAATGGTAGCAGTGGTCATAAGCTCCTACAAGGGAAAAAAAATCACAAGAAGGTTGTATGCAAAGCCACGACCGCAAGGTTGAAGTAGAATACTTTTACAAGAAAGATAACCTGGCTGCTTGCGTGTCAGTCATTTTTTCTAGTAAATAAACGTTGACCGTTCATTGGCAGTATTGTAATTTCTTTTTGTCTGATGTTTTGAATGAAGTTCATTGGATATTTTTAAATTTTGTGCAAATGAGAAGTTGAAGTGCTGCCGAATTGTAATATGCACATTTAATACGACATCATTAAACGGGAACGGAACAAAGGCTACGGTTATGCAGAACGCGAATGCTGGCGCGATGCGATTCGCCTTACCGTGGTGAAATGTACAGCTCTTCTTAAGGCGAAGTAGAGCTATACATTTCAACAGATTTCGTCTTGCCGAATCGCATGGCGCCGTTATTTGCGTTCTGCATGACCGTAGCCAAACACTAAGCGACGCAAACACGTAATAAAAATCAGAGTATGCATGTAGATGAAGATAATTACCTTTGGATTATAGCGCAAAACGAGAAAATATTAACTCTTCAAATAATCATTTGTGTTCTTCAAATTTCAGTTGTTCAATTTAATATCCGATGAAATGTTTGTTTATTATCTGATGAAGCTCTTATATAGGCTAAATGATGCATTCCCAATTTAATAGGTCCATAACTCTGCCGACCGTGCTTGGGAAAGCGCGGTATAACGTCCAACCAGAGGTCGAATTTTGTGTTTTGACAAGGCTTAAGAGTTTTCAATAGTACAATAGTTCGAATGATAAAATTTCAATTTCATGCATTTGGTAGGAATCTTAGAAGATTTTCTAATCGATTGCTGCAAAAACGAAGGAAATCCATCGAAAACTAACCGATTTATTAGCATTTGAAATTTTTCTCACTTTTTTCAGTTTTAGATTTTCATTTTACATCCCTATGTAGCCGAACTTCCTGAGAGAAGTATTCTAATTCAAAATTAAATCTTCATTATTTCATTTGTTGTCCTTATAAGGACAATTGTTCAATTTATCATAGGATGTAGTGTTTATCTTACATCTCTGTGTTACCAAATTTTACCTTAACATCGGCCTCAGGGAAGTACCGGCTGCATCTGCATCTACCGCTGAGGCTGTCACTATACTGCTATTGGTACCAAAAGCTATAAACTCTTCAAATAAGTGTTTTATTTGTTCTCAAAAGAACAATTGTTCAATTCAAAATCGGATTTACGCAATCGCATCTCTGTAATATTACCGACAATAATATTCTCCTGAACAAACTGATACAACTTTCCCATTAGGCCTCTGCCATAATAGACGCGAAAAGCGACGCGAACCGATTCGCTCAGCTGTAGGTTAATGTACAGCCATCAGTAGAGCTGTACATCAACCTACGGCCGAGAGAATCGGTTCGCGCCGCTTTTCGCGTCTACTATGGCAGAGTAGGGTGTCCCAAAATTGCACAAGTCTGGGGCTCACCCTCCAAATGATAGAAAATGGTGTTACGAACAAACTTTTGTCCGGCGGCAGCTCTAGAAAATGATGTTTTCAACAGGCCCCGATGACTTTTTTGAAAAAATCAGTTTTTCTTATGTTAAATCCAAAAAACATGTCCAGTTATTCAATTTTCCATGAAACCCGATCCTTTTATATTTTTTACAGGTTCCTTAGGGTCCAAACTGTAAAGGAAAAATTCGTTTTGGATTGATTATCGTCAATTTATTTTCCTAAAAAAAAATTCTATCGTTTGTAAAAGAGATTTTTCAAGTATACTTTGACATTCAATCAATAAAAGTGGGTATTAAACCTAATGCTCTCACCAACTGAATACCACTAAAAGTTGGGAAATTTTATGGGGAAGAACATTGCCAAAGACTACATGGCTCTAAAATAACTTGATTTTAAGTTATTCGTGATTTACTGTGAAATAAAAAGTTGAATTTTAATGTTTTCCTACAATAATCAAGGTCGAGTAAAAAAAATTGAATGAATATTAGACCGTTACAAATTTTATTTTCATTTTATGTCACCCCCCCCCCCTTCAAAAACTTTGAATATTGGAAGGGGAAGAAAAAAAAGCTCAAACCGTTTTGTTAATTTCATTGGTTTTCCGACAGCATAAATGCTTAATTTAGCAACAAACAAGTCAGGTGACAGCGAGAGTGTCGTCGAAAGGCAAGCGAAATAAATACTAATAATAATAAAGTGTTATTTTTCAACATTTATTTGAGTGCAAGTTACAAACGTCATAACTTGCACAGAAACTTTGATCAAAGATATTTCTTTTTTTTCGTCTCGGTGTTATTTATTTTTTGCCACCCACTTTGCTAACTTTGATAACCTTGGACGTAAAAAGAATTCGAAGTTTGTATCAGCCTTATCAAGTTTACTAAAGGGGAGGAAATGTATGTAATTTAACGAGGATGCGAAAAAAGGACAAGGACAGAAAGTGCGACTTAAAATTAGAAAAAAAATCTTATTCAGATGGGACTCGAACCCGCAATCTCCGGTGACTTCGGTACGGTGCCGGGTCTGCAGACTGCACTTGTGATATCTTCCGGAGGTCAATGTAAGCCTGGTTTTTTTCGATAAAAATGTCAATGATGACTCGAAGAGGAGGGTGGTACAAAACTTGAAAATGGTGAGCAGTGAAAACGAAAATTCATGAGTGGAAAAATTTTCGTCTGTAAAAAACTTAGTGGACTCACAGAGAAGTCACTAAAGTTTTTTCGATAGACTGCGGCTTGATATCAAGTTTTTTTTATTCAGGAAGAACTCAAGGCCTGGATAGAAAGAAATTATTATCTTGATGCCAAATCGAAATGTTGAAGCTTAACAGTTACCCTGCAGAACGAGCCCTTTGCCCTTATGATACGGTAAATGAACATTTTAGTTTTGGAAAACATCAAAATGTAATTTATTATTCCACAGTAAATCACTAATAACTCAAAATCAAGTTATTTTAGAGCCATATAGTCTTTGGCAATGTTCTTCCCCATAAAATTTCCCAACTTTTAATGGTATTCAGTTGGTGAGAGCATTAGGTTTAATACCCACTTTTATTGATTGAATGTCAAAGTATACTTGAAAAATCTCTTTTCCAAACGATAGAATTTTTTTTAGGAAAGTAAATTGACGATAATCAATCCGAAACGAATTTTTCCTTTACAGTTTGGATCCTACCCAAGCAGCACGCATTGTTGCAATGAAGCAAATGCAACTCTCAATGCAGCATTCAAAGATTGTAATAAATCGCATCCGTTACTTTTATTCAACTTGTAAATAACCGAAAAAGCGCAGGAGGTGGAGCCTATATGCAACTAACAGTGCTATGTGAATCATCATCTGCATCGATAGCCGCTGCGGTATAGGAAGAAAAGAGAGAAGAAATAAAGTTAAGTTTGTTTACCTTTACTGTCATTACTCTCCGGTGATGGTGTCGCGAAGTTTAATATAACTACATACATTATAAAAAACCTCAAATATATCGAACTTTTTCTCTACTTACGCTTCTGATAAATATGTCATTCTACCTGCGATTCAAAATTTACCGTGCAAAAAAAGTTTTTACTTCGTAATTACTCACGCGCCTTTTATAAAGTGTTGTAAAAGAAATTTTATGATTCAAACTCGCCAAATTATAAACAATGTTTTGGGAAACGATAGTTCAGAAAACCGTGCTCAGTGGATTTGCAGTGTTAATCTTGCGGAATATGGAATAACAAAACCATATTTCCAACAATAATCATTTATCATTCGTTTATATTAGAGATGGCTGTTTACTGTGTGGTAATTTTAGCAAATATATGGTTCAACAAGATGTTGCTATATATTTTCATCACTAGTTTGCTTTCCTTAGAATAAAACGTTTGTGAAACAACAATATGCAACATCATGTGACATTATCGTTATTTAAAAGCATAATGAAATATGCAGTTGGAAATAGATTGCAGAAAACTATTGAGCAATTTCTAGTTTTCAGTTACGAGAATAATACACGTAAATAACAAAATGTTGCTAAATTCTTTTATATTTCTTCAGAATAACCGAAAAAGTTTCTTGCACCGTTAAAAAAGTTTTAAAACAACAAATATTGAGTAGTCTTATTTGAAAACATGTTGCAAGTGCTGCTTGGGTAAGGAACCTGTAAAAAATATAAAAGGAATAGGTTTCATGGAAAATTGAATAACTGGTCATGTTTTTTGGATTTAACATAAGAAAAACCGATTTTTTCAAAAAGTCATCGGGGCATGTTGAAAACATCATTTTCTAGAGTTGCCGCCGAACAACAGTTTGTTCGTAACACCATTTTCTATCATTTGGAGGGTGAGCCCCAGACTTGTGCAGTTTTGGGACACCCTAATGGTAGAGGCCTTAGGCCAGTGACATACTGGCGCGTTCTGCGTTGCGGAGACGGTTCGCCTTGCCGTGGGTTAATGTACAGCGCTCAGTAAAGCTGTACATTAACTCACGGCAAGGCGAACTGTCTCCGCAACGCAGAACGCGTCAGTATGTCAACGGCCTTAGAGAAAGTTGCTGGCTGATGTATTCACTTCATGCAAGCCTGCTGCTGATGCTTCCCGCTACCACACTGAAACAGCATTTTAGTGAAGGGAGTGTCGTTGCATCAGCTGACCCTGCTACTATCGATGCTGATATACCCGCTGCAACAGCTACGCTATGCATAGCCATGCCACAGTTGTGGCCGCTATACGCTGGCCCAACTGCTGAGCACCTGCAACGCTATCCGTAGCCATGCCATAGTTGTGGCCGCCATTGGTATCCGCTGTACCTGCATCTGCTGGCCCTGCTGCTATCGACGGTGAGATCCGCTGAAACTGCTACGCTTATTCGCAGCCATGCCACAGTTGTGGCCGCTATCCGCTATCAATGGTACCCACTGCTCGCTCCCGCTGCTGCTAAGGGAGGACTGCTGTCGTCGCTGTTCAGAACTACTATGAGCGGCTTCGACTAAAACAGGCTCTTATATAGGGATGAAAAGCGGAATGAATTATTTTACGTACGTGGTGGAATGATTTAACTTGAAAAATATGTGTGACTTCATTCTGGCTCAGAGCGATCATTTGATAAGCTCCACCTCTTTTTTCAGTTTCTAAAGTTTTTCCTCAGTTTCGTAGCACGGATGCACAAAAATGATTTCTTGTGAACATTCTGTCGAGCCGGACCGATAGCACTCTCATTGAAGCAACAGAATAACATGTTTTGTGTCGTGTTGTGCAGCTTGGTTGAAGAAAATGTTCCCGTCTCCATGTCGCATGTAAGCAGATTATTGCGTTCAGTAGACAGTAGATAGTATATCCAGCGAATAAACACCGATGGTGCTCTCACACACGCAACGGTTTTAACCCGTATTTTATTGCGGTTTGTAACATCAAGCGATTTCGTTTGCTCGCTGTTGCGTGTTGCATCATGTGACAACTTGGCAGCTTGGAGACGACGAAATTCTGTTTACGCTGATTGATTGAATCGACTTCATATTAGCTCTGCATAGTCGAACTAACTGCTTTTGTGAATGCGTACTAACAGGGCAGTTTATTATTCAATGTCGGTTATGCTGATCGCAGCGTTTGCGCTGCCCCTACAGTGGGGAGTTTACTGAATAAAGTAAAAATTAGACAACTACAATAGAATTTGTTTGCATCCCGCACAGGATGTGTTGATGCCAGAAAATTATTAACCTTCAATTATTTTTTTATTTGCCTTCAAAAAAGCATTTTGCTGTTCAAAATCGGTTGCTAATTACAACCTTTGAGCTGCCCTAACATTGGGGGAATTAAGATACACGGACAACATGCACTGTGGAAGCTATTTCACATTCAGTAAATTAGACGGGTGCGACAAATTTAAATTGCTAGGATGCAACACAGAATGCTTGCTTGCGTTGACAAAAATTATTAACTTTCAATGACTTGTTTATTTGCCTTCAAAAAGGCATTTCGATTTCCAAAATTGGATTTCCTGATGGCAATCTTCATGCTGCCCCAACACGGGGGGAATAATGGCTGTCTGGCGACACACGCTGAGAAAAACCGCGCTGCTCCTGAGACGTGGTGACCAACCACAGGGCTAGTGCTGCTGCTAAGGAAGGACGACTGCTGTTGTCGCTGTCTAGAACTATTATGAGCGGCTCCGGCTGAAACAGGCTCTTATATAGGCCAAATAGCATGTTTTTAATTGCAAGGTATATGATCCTGTCGACCGTGCTTGGGAAGCAAGCATATAACGACCAATCATAGGTCGAATTTTTCGTTTTGACAAGGCTTGACTATTTTCAAAAGTACAATAGTGTGAATAATAAAATTACAATTATCTTATTTTGGGAAGAATCTTAGAAGATTTTTCAATCTATTGCTGCACGAACGAAGGAAATCCATCGAATACTAACCGATTTATTAGCATTTGAAATTGGACATATTTTTCACTTTTTTCGGTTTTAGATTTTCATTTCACATCCCTATGTAGCCGAACTTCCTGAGAGAAGTATTCTACTTCAAAAAAACGAAAACTGTAACTTTTTAGGTTTTATTTACACGTTGTTTAGTTTTTGCTCTTTGATATAATTACATTATGTTAAAAATTTGTGCATAAACGTGATACAAGTTCACGGCTACGAGAACAATTTGCAAGAGATTACTACTATGCGTATTACCGAAGAATGAACAATTTGTATTCTTCGCCGGCAGTAATCGGAATCAGTCTTTTTTTTAATAAAATAAATACTAAGGAGTGTGCCGTTTACAAAACCAAACAAAAATTATTGATAATCTCAACAAAACATAGTCCATACTTAGGTAGTTATTATCAGGAGGTTATTGTGGTGTTTTTAGTTCAATTGGCAATTTTAGAGGCAATAGAATTGAAACATAGTATATCCAATATTCCAAACTTCAAACAACTTACCGAAATATTTGCACAGATATATTTGGATATTACGCATAATGTAGAGAAAGAATATCGCAAAATATCAGGTGAAGTAAAATTGCCGCTAAATGATGATAATGCAATCACCATCATCATCGTCATAACCATCAATATCCGGTAGAGGAGTACCACCTTTCTCCTCAATGTCGTCGTCCATAGAGGACAGTATACGGGCGTATACCGTGGTAAGGACTAGTGCTACGTCAGTGTGTATGCATTTCCCTCCGCTCGATGCATGCTCTACAGGTTTATTAATATCAATTTATTTATGGTCCCCTTTGGCCCACGGTACATAAACTTTCCGCACAAGGAAGAGCGGTATAAAATGATATTAATAAAAAGTTCACGAACACGCACTTTATCTTGTTTTTATTACTGCTACGACCGCGAATCATTTTTTCTTCGCCGACAACAAGCTGAACTTTCTCGCAAATTTGTATGCATGCATTTAAGTTGAGCGCACCGGGGACCTTTCGTTGTACATGTTGCACCCGGCAATCCTACAGATTGACCTACCATCAAACTTGTCAGCCAACGCTCGAAAACTTCGCGATCGATGAAGTACGGAAATGGTCCCTCTCGGTGGAAAAAGTCTTTCTCGTGGGCTGAGGTAGGTGTTGGGTTGACAAGATCATCGGAACCAGAGCGTCATTTCCAAGTTGCTTGCTGCTGACAACAGAAAGAAAAGTAGTTGATTTACTAGAAAAACAACTTTTGTTGCACGAAGGAACGAACCAAGGAAGTGTTTCGTGAAGTGTATTTTCTGACGTACGAACTTTTGATTGGCCAATCTTTTACACGGCATTTCCCCTATATACCGTGCAGCAGGATTGCATTGTTCCGAGAGAAAGAAAAAGAAAGAAAGCAATACCCTCAGGACAATCATCGAAGATTGACAACGACGAAGAAATTGGTAAAATTCAACCGTGTGATTTAGGTTGGAATAAAAATGACATTGTGGGAGATGATCGGGGTTTGGTGTCGGGGTTTCGAGAGGGGGTTGTAAAATTAAGCGGTTGAGTTATTACTACCGTGTCCTCGAAAATGAGAGTCAAGTTGCTTCTGTTCCCACAATTATGAAAATTGCCGTGTTGAACTTCGTCCTTTTCGATGCGGTTTTCTGGTTTCCCTGCCTTTAAACCTATGAGGGCGTTGAGAGAGTCATTACCGAGAGGTCAATGAACATGAAAGGCAATACATTCAATTTTCGGACCACCAACGGAATTCTGAAGAAATTTTGCGGATACATTATTCTTGGGTATTCTCATCCGAACACTCATTGCTTATTCAGTTCGACACAGCTGACGTAGTTGTGGAGCAAGATCTAGACGGTAAAGGTTAATAACCGTCTGCCAAAACCAACAGACAGAACCCTCTTCAATGAGACCGAGTAAGTGAAATGGCGAAATGCGTGGCTAGAAGATATTCATCTCACGAATGAAAATAAAAACGCAGGAATCAGACGAAGACATAGCCGTTAACTAAACCTGCCCATATATAAAATCGGCTGCCAGCCAGAATATTTTGACGTACCTCCAGATTCCCCATTGGTTCTCTTCATATCTGCAGCACGAGAAATGACAAATGATTGGCAAACCATTTAGAGCGCTATATGTAATCAATCATGTTTATCTATGTTGAGCAAGAAGATTAAAATTTCATGGCGGATTGGAAATTGAGTCGTGCGTCTAGTTTCTCAATTTTTGGCGTTATGATTCTCGATAGAAATGATAGCTTGCACGTTTTCGTTTAACTGATGTCTTTTGATTTAATTTGTATTCGCTTTTCATAGTTTGGTTTCAATGTCAGCATTTTGTAATGACGGTTTTAATTTATATTATATACTTTGAATTACATCTTGGTTTGAGCAATATTATCGAAATATTGTTGCCATAGAACTGGCATGAATAATTTGTATAAATCGCACGGTGACGTCACGCATATGAGTCTGACAGCTACCGGTAACTTTGTTTACCTTCGGATGATGCAGTGTCGTTCTCAATTATAGCAGATCATTTCAATTGTGACCAAAATGCCCATTGAATGTTGTGCGTGAGGTGCCAGTACACTAAGAACAATTAAAAATTGAGCCGCATTTCCACTACGCACATGATTGCTCCACCAAAAAAATGCACAAAGTCCAAAACATAAACAAAGTTACCACTAACTGTCAAAGGTTAAAGAGATTTGGTGAGATAGTCGACCTCATTTCGTTTCAAGCCAAGAGCAATCATCTATCCATATAAAAAAAATTCAATTTTTTAGAGTGAATACTGAAAATTCCAATCATTACATTTTAACCTTCAGATTGACCACCATCATAGTCAAACTAGGTTCAAACATTTTTTACGCCATCTTTACCACAATTTTCTCATGTTCGTGTTTCGTGTTTCAATATGCGAAGCACAGCACTTTTCAATATGCCTCATACTACAGTCGATGATCGGACACGTCATCAACGTCATCAGTGATTTTTTGGAAGAATGGTTGAGTTTTTCGTGACCGTGAACTTATCCGAAGAATACTCATTAAAGTAAAATCCATATAAATGAAATCAAAAATATTTTCAGAAACATACCTAATATTTCTGTATTTTCGATGTTCTGTGCAGCGTAAGAACCGAAGATCACATTACAGGACGCGGGACACGAAAAATAATACTTAGAGAACATCCATAAAAGACGTAGTTTTTTAGGGTTTAGGGCTCCCTCCCCCATGATTTTTTTTGCAAATTTTATTATCAAAAACACATAAATGAACAAGAAAAGACAAGAAAGTAATAAAAATGACCCTAAACAAACAAAGTGATAAAAAGAACAACTTGCTACCACTTTTGAAAGTATGCCGATATTTTTGAAGGCATTTCGATTGTTGACACGTATAAGCAATATCTGCAAGTAATCTATACTCACTAAAAACTTCGTTCCAGTCATGCACGGACTACAGCAGGAAGAAGAGGTTACACGCTATCAAAAAAGGACAATTGAGCGTGTTTTCTGTTTTGATCAATTCTGAGTGTAGTATTAGTTTCTCCCGTTTCTCTCTCCCAGGCTTTCCTATGCTTACAAACTGTCATTGTTTAGACTTATTTACGTACAAATGTATTAAAGCCACGCGTTGAGGAAAACATAAATACATCGCTGTTTTGTTTTCAGTACTACGTTTCGAGCAGCGGGACAAATATTCGGTTGGACATCTATTATATGTTCTAACCTCGGTTCTGAATATACTTTTCATCCGTGACCAAGAATCGGGAGAAGCTACTGCACGTAATCTGTAACAAACGATATGCGATGATTTACAGCCACTTCACACGGCTCTACACGTTTGCTAGTGTGCGTAGGTGAAAAGTCACTTACCTCTATTAATGGCTGTCAGATATATAGTAAAGCTTTCTGAGGATGGCACTTCCGGAATCGTGGTAGGGTTTTACAATTAGAGAGAGTGAAAAAATCACAAGAAGGTTGTATGCAAAGCCACGACCGCAAGGTTGAAGTAGAATACTTTTAAAAGAAAGATAACCCGGCTGCTTGCGTGTCAGTCATTTTTTATAGTAAATAAACGTTGACCGTTCATTGGCAGTATTGTAATTTCTTCTTGTCTGATATTTTGAATGAAGTTCATTGAATATTTTTGAATTTTGAGCAAATGAGAAGTTGAAGTGCTGCCGCATTGTAATATGCACATTTAAGACGACATCATTAAACGGGAACGGAACAAAGGCTACGGTTATGCAGAACGCGAATGCCGGCGCGATGCGATTCGCCTTACCGTGGTGAAATGTACAGCTCTTTTTAAGGCGAAGTAGAGCTATACATTTCAACAGATTTCGTCTTGCCGAATCGCATCGCGCCGTTATTTGCGTTTTGCATGACCGTAGCCAAACACTAAGCGACGCAAACACGTAATAATAATCAGAGTATGCATGTAGATGAAGATAATTAACTTTGGATTATAGCGCAAAACGAGAAAATATTAACTCTTCAAATAATCATTTGTGTTCTTCAAATTTCAGTTGTTCAATTTAATATCCGATGAAATGTTTGTTTATTATCTGATGAAGCTCTTATATAGGCCAAATGATGCATTCCCAATTTACTAGGTCCATAACTCTGCCGACCGTGCTTGGGAAAGCGCGGTAGAACGACCAATCAGAGGTCGAATTTTGTGTTTTGACAAGGCTTAGGAGTTTTCAATAGTACAATAGTTCGAATGATAAAATTGCAATTTCATGCATTTGGTAGGAATCTTAGAAGATTTTCTAATCGATTGCTGCAAAAACGAAGGAAATCCATCGAAAACTAACCGATTTATTAGCATTTGAAATTTTTCTCACTTTTTTCAGTTTTAGATTTTCATTTTACATCCCTATGTAGCAGAACTTCCTGAGAGAAGTATTCTAATTCAAAATTAAATCTTCATTAATTCATTTGTTGTCCTTATAAGGACAATTGTTCAATTTATCATAGGATGTAGTGTTTATCTTACATCTCTGTGTTACCAAATTTTACCTCTACATCGGCCTCAGGAAAGTACCGGCTGCATCTGCATCTACCGCTGAGGCTGTCACTATACTGCTATTGGTACCAAAAGCTATTAACTCTTCAAATAAGTGTTTTATTTGTTCTCAAAAGAACAATTGTTCAATTCAAAATCGGATTTACGCAATCGCATCTCTGTAATATTACCGACAATAATATTCTCCTGAACAAACTGATACAACTTTCCCATTAGGCCTCTGCCATAATAGACGCGAAAAGCGACGCGAACCGATTCGCTCAGCTGTAGGTTAATGTACAGCCATCAGTAGAGCTGTACATCAACCTACGGCCGAGAGAATCGGTTCGCGCCGCTTTTCGCGTCTACTATGGCAGAGTAGGGTGTTCCAAAATTGCACAAGTCTGGGGCTCACCCTCCAAATGATAGAAAATGGTGTTACGAACAAACTTTTGTCCGGCGGCAGCTCTAGAAAATGATGTTTTCAACAGGCCCCGATGACTTTTTTGAAAAAATCAGTTTTTCTTATGTTAAATCCAAAAAACATGTCCAGTTATTCAATTTTCCATGAAACCTGATCCTTTTATATTTTTTACAGGTTCCTTAGGGTCCAAACTGTAAAGGAAAAATTCGTTTTGGATTGATTATCGTCAATTTATTTTCCTAAAAAAAATTTCTATCGTTTGTAAAAGAGATTTTTCAAGTATACTTTGACATTCAATCAATAAAAGTGGGTATTAAACCTAATGCTCTCACCAACTGAATACCACTAAAAGTTGGGAAATTTTATGGGGAAGAACATTGCCAAAGACTACATGGCTCTAAAATAACTTGATTTTAAGTTATTCGTGATTTACTGTGAAATAAAAAGTTGAATTTTAATGTTTTCCTACAATAATCAAGGTCGAGTAAAAAAAATTGAATGAATATTAGACCGTTACAAATTTTATTTTCATTTTATGTCACCCCCCCCCCCCCCCCTTCAAAAACTTTGAATATTGGAAGGGGAAGAAAAAAAAGCTCAAACCGTTTTGTTAATTTCATTGGTTTTCCGACAGCATAAATGCTTAATTTAGCAACAAACAAGTCAGGTGACAGCGAGAGTGTCGTCGAAAGGCAAGCGAAATAAATACTAATAATAATAAAGTGTTATTTTTCAACATTTATTCGAGTGCAAGTTACAAACGTTATAACTTGCACAGAAACTTTGATCAAAGATATTTCTTTTTTTTCGTCTCGGTGTTATTTATTTTTTGCCACCCACTTTGCTAACTTTGATAACCTTGGACGTAAAAAGAATTCGAAATTTGTATCAGCCTTATCAAGTTTACTAAAGGGGAGGAAATGTATGTAATTCAACGAGGATGCGAAAAAAGGACAAGGACAGAAAGTGCGACTTAAAATTAGAAAAAAAATCTTATTCAGATGGGACTCGAACCCGCAATCTCCGGTGACTTCGGTACGGTGCCGGGTCTGCAGACTGCACTTGTGATATCTTCCGGAGGTCAATGTAAGCCTGGTTTTTTTCGATAAAAATGTCAATGATGACTCGAAGAGGAGGGTGGTACAAAACTTGAAAATGGTGAGCAGTGAAAACGAAAATTCATGAGTGGAAAAATTTTCGTCTGTAAAAAACTTAGTGGACTCACAGAGAAGTCACTAAAGTTTTTTCGATAGACTGCGGCTTGATATCAAGTTTTTTTTATTCAGGAAGAACTCAAGGCCTGGATAGAAAGAAATTATTATTTTGATGCCAAATCGAAATGTTGAAGCTTAACAGTTACCCTGCAGAACGAGCCCTTTGCCCTTATGATACGGTAAATGAACATTTTAGTTTTGGAAAACATCAAAATGTAATTTATTATTCCACAGTAAATCACTAATAACTCAAAATCAAGTTATTCTAGAGCCATATAGTCTTTGGCAATGTTCTTCCCCATAAAATTTCCCAACTTTTAATGGTATTCAGTTGGTGAGAGCATTAGGTTTAATACCCACTTTTATTGATTGAATGTCAAAGTATACTTGAAAAATCTCTTTTCCAAACGATAGAATTTTTTTTAGGAAAGTAAATTGACGATAATCAATCCGAAACGAATTTTTCCTTTACAGTTTGGATCCTACCCAAGCAGCACGCATTGTTGCAATGAAGCAAATGCAACTCTCAATGCAGCATTCAAAGATTGTAATAAATCGCATCCGTTACTTTTATTCAACTTGTAAATAACCGAAAAAGCGCAGGAGGTGGAGCCTATATGCAACTAACAGTGCTATGTGAATCATCTGCATCGATAGCCGCTGCAGTATAGGAAGAAAAGAGAGGAGAAATAAAGTTAAGTTTGTTTACCTTTACTGTCATTACTCTTCGGTGATGGTGTCGCGAAGTTTAATATAACTACATACATTATAAAAAACCTCAAATATATCGAACTTTTTCTCTACTTACGCTTCTGATAAATATGTCATTCTACCTGCGATTCAAAATTTACCGTGCAAAAAAGGTTTTTACTTCGTAATTACTCACGCGCCTTTTATAAAGTGTTGTAAAAGAAATTTTATGATTCAAACTCGCCAAATTATAAACAATGTTTTGGGAAACGATAGTTCAGAAAACCGTGCTCAGTGGATTTGCAGTGTTAATCTTGCGGAATATGGAATAACAAAACCATATTTCCAACAATAATCATTTATCATTCGTTTATATTAGAGATGGCTGTTTACTGTGTGGTAATTTTAGCAAATATATGGTTCAACAAGATGTTGCTATACATTTTCATCACTAGTTTGCTTTCCTTAGAATAAAACGTTTGTGAAACAACAATATGCAACATCATGTGACATTATCGTTATTTAAAAGCATAATGAAATATGCAGTTGGAAATAGATTGCAGAAAACTATTGAGCAATTTCTAGTTTTCAGTTACGAGAATAATACACGTTAATAACAAAATGTTGCTAAATTCTTTTATATTTCTTCAGAATAACCGAAAAAGTTTCTTGCACCGTTAAAAAAGTTTTAAAACAACAAATATTGAGTAGTCTTATTTGAAAACATGTTGCAAGTGCTGCTTGGGTAAGGAACCTGTAAAAAATATAAAAGGAATAGGTTTCATGGAAAATTGAATAACTGGTCATGTTTTTTGGATTTAACATAAGAAAAACCGATTTTTTCAAAAAAGTCATCGGGGCATGTTTGTTCGTAACACCATTTTCTATCATTTGGAGGGTGAGCCCCAGACTTGTGCAGTTTTGGGACACCCTAATGGCAGAGGCCTTAGGCCAGTGACATACTGGCGCGTTCTGCGTTGCGGAGACGGTTCGCCTTGCCGTGGGTTAATGTACAGCGCTCAGTAAAGCTGTACATTAACTCACGGCAAGGCGAACTGTCTCCGCAACGCAGAACGCGTCAGTATGTCAACGGCCTTAGAGAAAGTTGCTGGCTGATGTATTCACTTCATGCAAGCCTGCTGCTGATGCTTCCCGCTACCACACTGAAACAGCATTTTAGTGAAGGGAGTGTCGTTGCATCAGCTGACCCTGCTACTATCGATGCTGATATACCCGCTGCAACAGCTACGCTATGCATAGCCATGCCACAGTTGTGGCCGCTATACGCTGGCCCAACTGCTGAGCACCTGCAACGCTATCCGTAGCCATGCCATAGTTGTGGCCGCCATTGGTATCCGCTGTACCTGCATCTGCTGGCCCTGCTGCTATCGACGGTGAGATCCGCTGAAACTGCTACGCTTATTCGCAGCCATGCCACAGTTGTGGCCGCTATCCGCTATCAATGGTACCCACTGCTCGCTCCCGCTGCTGCTAAGGGAGGACTGCTGTCGTCGCTGTTCAGAACTACTATGAGCGGCTTCGACTAAAACAGGCTCTTATATAGGGATGAAAATAGGAATGAATTATTTTACGTACGTGGTGGAATGATTTAACTTGAAAAATATGTGTGACTTCATTCTGGCTCAGAGCGATCATTTGATAAGCTCCACCTCTTTTTTCAGTTTCTAAAGTTTTTCCTCAGTTTCGTAGCACGGATGCACAAAAATGATTTCTTGTGAACATTCTGTCGAGCCGGACCAGCACTCTCATTGAAGCAACAGAATAACATGTTTTGTGTCGTGTTGTGCAGCTTGGTTGAAGAAAATGTTCCCGTCCCCATGTCGCATGTAAGCAGATTATTGCGTTCAGTAGACAGTAGATAGTATATCCAGCGAATAAACACCGATGGTGCTCTCACACACGCAACGGTTTTAACCCGTATTTTATTGCGGTTTGTAACATCAAGCGATTTCGTTTGCTCGCTGTTGCGTGTTGCATCATGTGACAACTTGGCAGCTTGGAGACGACGAAATTCTGTTTACGCTGATTGATTGAATCGACTTCATATTAGCTCTGCATAGTCTAACTAACTGCTTTTGTGAATGCGTACTAACAGGGCAGTTTATTATTCAATGTCGGTTATGCTGATCGCAGCGTTTGCGCTGCCCCTACAGTGGGGAGTTTACTAAATAAAGTAAAAATTAGACAACTACAATAGAATTTGTTTGCATCCCGCACAGGATGTGTTGATGCCAGAAAATTATTAACCTTCAATTATTTTTTTATTTGCCTTCAAAAAAGCATTTTGCTGTTCAAAATCGGTTGCTAATTACAACCTTTGAGCTGCCCTAACATTGGGGGAATTAAGATACACGGACAACATGCACTGTGGAAGCTATTTCACATTCAGTAAATTAGACGGGTGCGACAAATTTAAATTGCTAGGATGCAACACAGAATACTTGCTTGCGTTGACAAAAATTATTAACTTTCAATGACTTGTTTATTTGCCTTCAAAAAGGCATTTCGATTTCCAAAATTGGATTTCCTGATGGCAATCTTCATGCTGCCCCAACACGGGGGGAATAAAGGCTGTCTGGCGACACACGCTGAGAAAAACCGCGCTGCTCCTGAGACGTGGTGACCAACCACAGGGCTAGTGCTGCTGCTAAGGAAGGACGACTGCTGTTGTCGCTGTACACACGCTGAGAAAAACCGCGCTGCTCCTGAGACGTGGTGACCAACCACAGAGCTAGTGCTGCTGCTAAGGAAGGACGACTGCTGTTGTCGCTGTTTAGAACTATTATGAGCGGCTCCGGCTGAAACAGGCTCTTATATAGGCCAAATAGCATGTTTTCAATTGCAAGGTATATGATCCTGTCGACCGTGCTTGGGAAGCAAGCATATAACGACCAATCAGAGGTCGAATTTTTCGTTTTGACAAGGCTTGACTATTTTCAATAGTACAATAGTGTGAATTATAAAATTACAATTATCTTATTTTGGGAAGAATCTTAGAAGATTTTCCAATCTATTGCTGCACGAACGAGAGAAATCCATCGAATACTAACCGATTTATTAGCATTTGAAATTGGACATATTTTCCACTTTTTTCGGTTTTAGATTTTCATTTCACATCCCTATGTAGCCGAACTTCCTGAGAGAAGTATTCTACTTCAAAAACCTCGTAAAAAAAACCGCGTAAAAAAACCTGACTGTATTCTAATTCAAAATTAATCTTCATTAATTCATTTGTTGTCCTTATAAGGACAATTGTTCAATTTATCATAGGATGTAGTGTTTATCTTACATCTCTGTGTTATCTTGATAGTGAGGACTAAGGCGCACGGTCAACACAATGAGAAAGGTGTTTTCACATTGAAAACTAGACACGGCTACACTGGAGGAAGTGCATTGGCAAATGCATCTACCGCTAATACCACCGCTATCATACGAAAGCACGTCGTTTCATGTGGGGAATATCAACAACGAAAAATGACGCGCGTCTAAGCATAACCCGAACTGTTTCGCCGTGCTGCTCCCATTTACCTTTACATCGGCCTCAGGGAAGTACCGGCTGCATCTGCATCTACCGCTGAGGCTGTCACTATACTGCTATTGGTACCAAAAGCTATTAACTCTTCAAATAAGTGTTTTATTTGTTCTCAAAAAAACAATTGTTCAATTCAAAATCGGATTTACGCAATCGCATCTCTGTAATATTACCGACAATAATATTCTTCTGAACCAAATGATACAACTTTCCCATTAGGCCTCTGCCATAATAGACGCGAAAAGCGACACGAACCGATTCGCTCGACTGTAGGTTAATGTACAGCCATTAGTAAAGCTGTACATTAACCTACGGCCGAGCGAATCGGTTCGCGCCGCTTTTCGCGTCTACTATGGCATAGGCATTAGAGAAAGTTGCTGGCTGATGTATTCACTTCATGCAAGCTTGCTGCTGATGCTTCCCGCTACCACACTGAAACAGTATTTTAGTGAAGGGAGTGTCGTTGCATCAGCTGACCCTGCTACTATCGATGCTGATATACCCGCTGCAACTGCAACGCTATCCGTAGCCATGCCACAGTTGTGGCCGCCATTGGTATCCGCTGTACCTGCATCTGCTGGCCCAGCTGCTATCGATGGTGAGATCCGCTGAAACTGCTACGCTTATCCGCAGCCATGCCACAGTTGTGGCCGCTATCCGCTATCGATGGTACTCACTGCTCGCTCCCGCTGCTGCTAAGGGAGGACTGCTGTCGTCGCTGTTCAGAACTATTATGAGCGGCCTCGACTAAAACAGGCTCTTATATAGGGATGAAAATAGGAATGAATTATTTTTCGTACGTGGTGGAATGATATAACTTGAAAAATATGTGTGACTTCATTCCGGCTCAGAGCGATCATTTGATAAGCTCCACCTCTTTTTTCAGTTTCTAAAGTTTTTCCTCAGTTTCGTAGCACGGATGCACAAAAATGATTTCTTGTGAACATTCTGTCGAGCCGGACCGATAGCACTCTCATTGAAGCAACAAAATAACATGTTTTGTGTCGTGTTGTGCAGCTTGGTTGAAGAAAATGTTCCCGTCCCCGTGTCGCATGTAAGCAGATTATTGCGTTCAGTTGACAGTAGATAGTGTATCCAGCGAATAAACACCGATGGTGCTTTCACACACGCAACGGTTTTAACCCGTATCTTATTGCGGTTTGTAACATCAAGCGATTTCGTTTGCTCGCTGTTGCGTGTTGCATCATGTTGCAACTTGGCAGCTGGGAGACGACGAAATTCTGTTTATGCTGATTGATTGAATCGACTTCATATTAGCTCTGCATAGTCGAACTAACTGCTTTTGTGAATGCGTACTAACAGGGCAGTTATTTATTCAATGTCGGTTATGCTGATCGCAGCCTTTGCGCTGCCCCTACAGTGGGGGGTTTACTAAATAAAGTGAAAATTAGACAACTACAACAGAATTTGATTGCATCCCGCACAGAATGTCTGCTTGTGTTGATGCCAGAAAACTATTAACCTTCAATTTTTCTTTATTTGCCTTGAAAAAAGCATGTTGCGGTTCAAAATCGGTTGCTAATTACAACCTTTGAGCTGCCCTAACATTGGGGGAATTAAGATACACGGACAACATGCACTGTGGAAGCTATTTCACATTCAGTAAATTAGACGGGTGCGACAAATTTGAATTGCTAGGATGCAACACAGAATGCTTGCTTGCGTTGACAAAAATTATTAACTTTCAATGACTTGTTTATTTGCCTTAAAAATAGCATTTTGATTTCCGAAATTGGATTTCCTGATGGCAATCATCATGCTGCCTCAACACGGGGGGAATAATGGCTGTCTGGCGACACACGCTGAGAAAAACCGCGCTGCTCCTGAGACGTGGTGACCAACCACAGGGCTAGTGCTAGTGCAGGGCTTAGCATTTGAAATTGGACATATTTTTCACTTTTTTCGGTTTTAGATTTTCATTTCACATCCCTATGTAGCCGAACTTCCTGAGAGAAGTATTCTACTTCAAAAATCAAAATTTAAGTTTCTCGTTATGATTGATGAGCCAAAATTAAAGCCGGTGGAAGCCATTATAAGCCATTATAAGTGGAGGTGCACCCCAAAAATTAAAAAAATACAGTGCTTTTTCGATTTTATCATGGTAAAATAAATTTTTACCGTGAATTTGACGCAACCGTAAGTTTGGCGAGATGATAAAAATCTGTATAATTTTTGTTGAATACTACTGAAATTTATGATATTTTGAGTAAAACAACGCATTTTATTAGTAATTGTTATAATGAATTGTATCTTGCAAAATATGAAAAAAAAATTAGTACATAATTTTTTTCTCCATAGTATTTTTACGTACTTTTCTAAATGCAATTATATATTCAATGTCAATTTGATTCTGTTCTGCCCATGCTATGGCATAATTAAATGAATTTGTTGCTTGTTTATGTGAAACCGTCGAACCACCAGTTTCAGTAGCATAAAGGTCAAACCACACGTTTGCCTGGCATTGACGTTAATTTGACAGAAAATTTATGGGCTAGTTGCCAAATTGCCGCAAACGCAGCCACAACGTATTAATTGTGCTTGGGGATTGATTGACACCCTTCCAACTGATTTCAATAGGCGACCCACTGACAGCAGCATCGTCAACATAATCTGCAGATTCGCCACTTGATCCTTTCACTCCTAAAACTATTCTTACGATTTCGCTATCCGTCAATCTCTTATTGCAGAGCCTTTCCTATTCGTATTCTACAGGAATATATTCTGTGTCACAGTCTGATATTCCAAGTCATTTAATCAAATCGATCGCCTTGACTGACCCCAAGTTCTTTTCAAGATCCTTTGATATCACCCCCATCACCCACAGCTTCCCAAGTTCCGTATAATCAAAATCTAACATATTATACATTTAATTTGTTCATAATGCGGTACCGTCTGAATCTAAATAGCAGAAGGAATTTCGTGAAATAATAAGGAAAAAAAAAATCTCGATCAATTGACCATGGGTCAAGGTGTGTAGTTCCAATTTTCCTCTGTATAATAAGTTGATATTTTGTATGACGCCTTGATCCATAGGCTGGGCGAATTGTGAATATTGTCATTTCTGATTTGGCTGAAACTTTCCACGGATGTTTCTATGGACTGAAGATGTCATTTCGTGCTATTGGTAATTTTTTTGAGTGACGATTCATTAACGAAAAACCTGTAATATTTGTCGAGCTCGTGAGTTTTTTCTTCTTTAATGAGAAAAATACCGTAGAAATAATCCGCGTCTGAGCTTCGGAGCACTTTTACTTGCCGTAGCACTAAATTGTAATAAGTAAGTCAAACCCGAACTTCCACAAACCGGCAATCAACTCGCGACGAAAAATCATCAACAATTCAATCAACTCAAGAATTATCGGAAAGGTCAACAAACTTAAGTGGCGTAACAAATAGTTTTGTCATTTTACAGCGCGAATCGTTGTTTTTGTTTACACTATTGGCATTGCAACCCGAAGATTAAAAAGCTGTAAGACTTACAAAAGTATTATTTTTTGATACTAACAATGTACCTATCCCTCCCCCGGCTCGGGGAGACATTGTTAGTGTCGATAGGATCGTAACGTTAGCCCCACATTGTCCTATACAGGGTGATTGGTTCCTTGTTGTTAGTATATCAGGGGCTGATAGAGGGTTACATTTAATGAAAAAAAAACTTTTCTATGCATATGCCCTAACGTTAATCTACTCGAAGTTGCTCAAGTTTTATGTTTCTTGGATACTCTTCCATTAAGTGATTCTAACTTCAGAGCGGTTCTACTGATTTTATTTGTAAGCTAAGAAAATTTTCTGCTAGATACAGCTTTAAAATGTCTAAATGAATGTAAAAATAACATTCTGGGGGGCAAAAATATCCAAAAGTAGTACAAACTGTATTAAATGTATTTTGATGTTTTCTCACAAAAAACGTAGGGAACATTGTTGTTTTTAAGCTCATACTGAACATTTTCAACCGCTCTATAGTTTTTTTGACACTATTGACACTCTTTCTGCTTTAGTTTTGAGAAATTACAATTTTAAGGGAAGCCCCACTCTGGAAGATTAAAAAATAATGAGTTTTCGTGTTATTTTTTGGATATTTAGAATAAAGTGAAGTATTCGTGTATCTTAGCTATTGATCATGGCATATTTGAAGATACACTAAGGTCGCTTTTTACGCGGGTTTTCTTCACGCGGCTTTTTTTACGCGGATTCCGGAATTTACGCGGTTTTTTTTGCGCGGATTCCGGAATTTACGCGGTTTTTTTACGCGGCACGTATCCCCCGCGTAAAAAGCGACTTTAGTGTATATTTTGCAAATATCGTGGCTGCAAAATGAGTAGTACGCTGTTGACGCAGCTGGGAACGTGGATGCTCTCTCTACTTCAGTACCTGGTACTGGTGGTACGTTGGTGGTAAAACCGATCTGGCTGAATTTTTTTTCAGCATATAAAAATATATTATCTAAATTGTTGCGCAGTCGTTTCTGAAAATTCCAGAAATTGCCAAATAGGTGGCTATTTCAGTAAAAATTAGTTTTTTTTTTGTATGAAAAACCATTATTTAAACATCATGACACTTTGAAGAATTCAGATGTCGAACGGTTACGTAACAATTTGGATAATTTGTCCATGCTGAAAAAAAAATCAGCCAAATCGGTTCAGAGAGATGCTACGAAAAACGTACCACCTGCTGAAAAAACATGGTTTCAAAAAAAAACTCGTTCAAGTTTTAAACAACGACAATACTGTTGTAAAGCTATGGCCATTTAGAATCCGGAATAATAAAATCATCTGTATCTGGGTTACGAATTGACGTACAAATAAGGTTAATACATCAAAACAAAGGTAATTCACAGTACATTAAGGAAATTTTTTTAATACAAATCATTTCTCTTCGTTTCTAATGAAAATTCTCACTTTTTTGTTTATTCCTCCCATCAAACGCTGCACACCTCCGGAGTCAACTTCCCTGGCACATTTGTTCCACTTTTTGGTCATCTTAATCGCGTCCCGAGCCGTTTTTTCCTCTTTTCGTAAGCTTTCGTTCCATTATTGCCCAAAATCTCTCGATGGGCCGATTTATGTTTTTATCGATACGTTATCATCGCGATACCAATGAATGACTTCCGGGCTGTACTGTGGAACTCGCCAAAACTCGCGGGACGTTCATAGGCTTTAATAAAAGGTAGTATGCGAATTTTGAGGCAGTCATATTTGTACAGCTTCGAGTCCATCGTCTTATTCCACGCGAACACTTTGGTCTTTGCTCCGCAACTGCATATCCCTTACCAAATCATCAAATTTTTGGCAAATTTGTTTATAAAAGCAAACTTAGACTTCGCAGGAACATCTACTCGTATCGTCGCCATGTATAATTTTGGGCCAGGAGGCTGTGCGAAATCCATTTGACGCTCAAGTTTTTGTGACGGAACATTGCTCCAATGTCGTTAAAAATCTATCCACGTGGAATGTGGATGCCCCCTAAGTGATTCCGGATTCAAACTGGACAGAAATTTAAATGTCTCCATACTTTACCGTAATTTTTGAACGCGGTCAGATATCAAAAAATCCCTTTGTCACAATCTTTCTGAGTATATGAGCATCCCAAAAATGCGAAAATAATCGATTTTTCCACTTTCCAGCGTAAGAACCACCCCTCCCTTCTCAATGGTGCATGTTCGATGGAGAACCTGCATCAACATAAAACTGGCAACCAAACACCATAATAGTTTTAATAATTGTAAAGGATTCAAAATTTAATTTGTTACCATTATACTAATGTATGACCACCTGAACCCATTCCCGGCGGGTGATGCAATATGACATCACCTGACATCTAATTTTGGATTACAGCTACAGCTTACCAATTATACTTGATATTTTGAACGATGAAACTATTTTATACCGTAAGAAAACAGATCGATCTACAATACGCAACCCAGTTTGCGTCAATTGTACATGTAGTTAGTGAGTAATAAAAGTTTGAAGGACATTTTTCGAGGTTAAATCTGATTTTTCTCTGTGTTCTGGGTGTCTGGGTTAGAGTTGTGAAAGAGCGTGTTCGGCGAAACATGTAACGTTCAAAACTTGCCACCGATCTGAAAATATCTATTAAATCTGTCCACAATATTTTGGCATCTTGCCTTAGAGGTAAGATAAGAAGCGTGAAGTTCCAAGTGTTTTAGTATCCTCTCAGAGAAAGAAGTTCGATAGAGTGAAAAAGATACTTTTACGGCACGCTGGTCACGAGTTCATTTTTTTCTAAAGCAGCAAGAGGCAATATTTCGAAGTTCCAAAAAAGTGTTCCTTTATTCCATAGAAGCGACCATGTACTGCGTTGTAGACACCAGTAAGTTCTCCGAGAAACTAAACAGCTCGCGTAGAGGCTACTTACCACAAGCCGATGTGTGTCGCGACTAGGGTGGAAAACTCGTATTAAACAAGTGTGAGTGAGGTGATGGAAAAGTGTGACAATACCACGACGAGCATCTTAACGGCCATATTACAGCAGACGAAGGTGGTACGGCAATCAATCTAGGAGTACGTGCAGAAGACGACAGGTTCCTGGCCCAGGGCCTCCAAGAGATTGAGGAGGAAGTCGGCAGGTTGAAAAACAACAGAGCTTCTGGCAGTGACTAAGCACTGGCTAGTGCGCTGCACTGGGTGATTGTCAGGATCTGGGAGGATAAGACGTTACCGGAGAAATGGATGGAAGGAATCGTGTGTCCCATCTACAAAAAAGGCGACAAGCTGGATTGTTATAACTATCGCACAATCACACTGCTGAGCGCTGCCTACAAGGTACTCTCCCAGCTTCTATGCCGTCGCCTATAACCCATCGCAAAGAAGTTCGTGGGGCAATACCAGGCAGGATTCATGGGGACCCGCGCTACCACGAACCAGATCTTTGCACTGCGACAAAAACTACAGAAGTTCTGCGAGTACAACGTAACCACGCACCACCTATTCATCAACTTCAGAGCGGCGTATGACACAATCGAACGAGACCAACTATGGCAAACCATGCAGGAACACGGGCATGCACCCGATGACGGTACCCGAGGTGGTAGACGAGTTTGTGTATTTGGGCTCACCAGTGATAGCCGAAAATGGCAACAGCAGAGAGATAAAGAGACGCATTATGGCTGGGAATCGCGCTTACTTTGGACTGCGAAAACGCTTCGAACAAAATTCATCGCTCCAAAAAGTTGACCATCTTCAAAACACTTGTTAGATCGTAGGTTTTATAGATTTTCTATCGAAAATCAGCGACATCAATATCCAAAGTATCAAATATAATAAACAAACATGTCTTCATTTCATACGGATTTACTCTATGTAATTCCTTACACAAGTGAAAAATCTAGATCTGATATATTTTGTTTGTGTTTGTTTATAAACTGTATGAAGTACATTAGTTTAACGGTAGCCAAAAACTATAACTTTCCATTCCTAATTGCTATGCAGGTTTAAAAGTTTTTATCAAGAGCAACAGCACGCTGCAAAATGTATATCTAATCTTACCTAATCTTAACTGATAGCAACTTAGCCAGTCGAAGCTATAGATTGATATATTGATTCAACAACATTTGCC
Source organism: Wyeomyia smithii (assembly GCF_029784165.1). Classification (NCBI taxonomy): domain Eukaryota; kingdom Metazoa; phylum Arthropoda; class Insecta; order Diptera; family Culicidae; genus Wyeomyia; species Wyeomyia smithii. The sequence continues at coordinate 136,646,177 of NC_073694.1, read as the reverse complement.
ACCTGAACTGAACCACCAAGGAGAAGAACAATAAGGAAAGAAGCGAGGAAACACAGTACCATCATCATTCTTAGTTTGGAGGGTATCTATGCTAATAAAGATTACCCACTTCATTCAAGTGTGCTACTGAAATGGATGATACTCTGGACCAGGGATCGAGAACACTTGCCTTCGAGCGCGTAGTGAAAAATTTGAGCCATGGCACTATCTAATCGAATCTAATTTATGACTGAAGTAGACTAACGGTTATTATTGCGGATTGAGTATGACGATTTGGTCACAGTTTGTTGTTAAATGCAGAAAATAATGAATCATAGGAATAAACGATATATTTCCTAATAATTTGAAAAGAAATAAACGGCATAAACTCTTTAAATCGGTCACAACCTGTATTGCATCTGAATGATCTACATGCTTTCTGTTCTGTTTCTGTTCAGAAAACATCATTCAAAGTTTTACAACTTTCAAAACATGATCTAAGTTTAATTGTAAAGTAGTATCATACTCATCTAGAGTAGATTCTTTTACCATTGTATGATTTATGAACAAATACTCTATTTTTGTTTCGCCTGTTTGGTTTCTTGATTTTAAAAAAATCCCTGTTCTTCTGGTGTTCCCTTGTTCTTGTAGTTAACGAACACATCCGAATCAATTTGATTGTCTAAGGAACTGATAACAGTTTCGAAAATTCTTTCTAAAACAACCGACCTAAACTATTCTTAGCTACATATTAAGTAGATGTTACCGAATGTTTGTCGTTTGTAGCTTCTTTGCTATAAGCTTTACTTCTGTTATGTTTTCTAACTGCGCATTTATACATTTGGCGTGAATCTGCATTGCATTACGCTACCAAACCATTTATCGTATGTCCGGAATTCGGCTTTGCTTAACAGGTGATAAACGAAATAAATATGATCTGCATGAAGTTTTCAGTTTCACTTACAATCAATACGAGTATATGATGATTGTAACTTCATCTTATGTCATCCCGTATTGTTCCATGGAATCGTCTTGCATATTTCGGGACAACCTGCAATCTGAAGTGGGCCATGGAGAACGACCCAAGTTTGTTTATATACGTCATTTCTAAACATGTGGCGCAACACTGTCTGACTTCTCCGGTTGAAAAAATAGTTTTCGTAACTAACAAAAGTCGTTTAATATGTACGACCGCAATAGCCTCGTTTACCTTCACTGACCTACAACATCATTAGTCCCGCTTCTATCTGCACTTTTTCGTGCAAGAGGTCAATGCTCTTCATCCTGCCAGTACTGAACGCGATGTAGTTTTCTCCGCTTCATATTATATAATCTCATGTTGCACAGTGCTGCACATCCACGTTTCCAAGTATGCATTGGCCGCAGAAGGAAGCTAAACCTAACAAAAACACACATTACTCGATCGAGTGCTCCTTACAGTCGGTCGGTGCGGATCGTGGTAACAATCATACATGGGCAGAATGGATATGTGTGGCGTAGAAAAAGCTCTGAACGAAAGCGACGATCAAGTTTGGCGCGAAGAAAATACAAAAGAAAAGAATTGAAGAGCAGATCATGCTGTCGCGGCGACCGTGTGATCGCGTGACGTAACAATACAACCAAAGAGAGAAAGACCAAATACACGACGAAAAGAGAGCAAGAGAACGAAAGAGAGAGGGTGAGAACGTATGTGGAAATGAACAGAAGAGGTTAATGCACTGCGCTCATGTTAGTAGGTCACTTCTGGTACCGGTCATCTACCTTTTAGCCTCCACATTTGCGAGTATTTTATCGGGTCTGTGCTTTCTTCAGGTTTTCCAATATCTGGTATGTTTTTGTAGTCTGCTCCTTGAAAATAAATATTATATACAAAATGATTTATGGAGTATCTATCGAATATCTGAATAGATATATAGAAAGTTTTGAATATGGATATCAGTTTTCGGTGCAAAATGTGTATTATGGGATTAAATCGCTTATGAGTGCAACTAAGCGAAGCCTTAAATTTCTATTTCCTATTCCGTTACAGAGATAAGGAACTTTGCCGTCGAAACAAAGAACTTCGTACCTAGTGTCAGACTCACGTGTGCTATCTATTGCTTACCATATCGAGGAGTCTTCGCCATTAGAATTATGCAATAGCATGGTGCATACAAAGAAGAAAAAGCAAATAAAGTCTACACAAATGGTTCGTACGTTGATTCCTGGTATCTAACGGATAGTCGAGCCGATCTATGGTTGCCCCGTGTCGTGATCCATGATGGCAACGTTCTGCCATACCCTGCCACTCCATGACTCTTTCCTTCACAAATATGTGTAACTTTAATTAGAAAATATTTCAAGCCATACAAGAGTGAGCGTGAAGCAACTATAGAAAGAAGAAAAGATAAAATATTGCATGCGGAAGCTAATGGTCGCATTCATGGGACAAACTGCACCGTCCTCAACTTCTGCCAAGTTGATATCAAGAAGCGAACAGATAACCATCGGTGGCAGCGTACGTGGAGGGTAACTTGCTTCATGAATCTTTCTCCCATACTGGTGGTTAATACCAATAAATTTATGGTGAAACAAGATATGATTATAGACATTGTTGCTGGCTGTTGATTGCTGCGCATGTAGGTCTTATTGATGAGACGAAGGATCGCGGATGAGAATCATTATTTTTTTTCTTAGTATCAACTTTGTCTATGTTTTGCAGTCAATAGTTTATCAGCTCTATCCCGCAATTATATTACATAGAATGAATAATGAATAACCAGTCATGATTACAAAAAAGTACACTAGTTTGAAACTCTACTATTTACTAGCAATACTGGAAGCAGTCTTATATAATATATTGATGGTTGGAAAAATGGAGTTAACCAATACAGAAAATCATCTAGTTGCATCATTATTGGCAGTGTCCTGTTACAAATAGAGAACTGGAGAATGTCAGAATTCCACCATACAACGTTGGATATCAAAGTTAGTTTCACTGTGATTTAAACAATATTTTAGCACTTGAGCAATTCCATGAATAATGTCCCAATTTTAATATATTTACCAAATTGTCATTTTTGATTCGATTAAAAAATTGCACAGATGTTCTTATGGGCTTAATGTCATTTTATGATATTGGAATATTCGAGATGCAAAATCTCGATTAATTTGTGAAAAAGATTTATGAAAAAGGGTATTGATGATTACGAACATTTTTGGAGCCAGAACTGTTTGTTTGATCGGTGTGTGAAAATTGTACAGTCCCTCTACAATTATGGGTCAGTCAACGTGTTGTCTACAACACGTCTTGATGCATTATCAAGTAAAAGTAATGAAAATAGCCAAAATATGGACTGACCCACAATTGTGCACCGTAAAATGTTACATTACTACAATTATAGATCACTTCACTTATTGCACCGAGCCGAATTATAGTTTTTAGTGACATTTTCAACTTTAAATTATTTTAATCGTATAAATGAGGTTACAAGTGAGTTACAGAAAATACCACTGGTAATGAAAATTGTTCAGTTTCGTGAGAATAGACGTATTTGCAGAAAAGTGACCCATAATTGTAGCTGACCCATAACTGTGGAGGTACTGTATAAAGTTTGTTAATTTTTTTTTCAAAACTACGAAAATTTAGTTAAACATTGATGGTTGTCTGATCATGGAGAAATAAGAAAAAAAAGTTAATACAAAAAAATGAAATTTAAAGCCAGCACGGTTTGTTTGATTGGTATAAAGTCTTCGACAAAGTTCTAGACACTAATTTTGTTTTTCCTGAAAAAATATTCATCGTAAGACAAAAAAAAAGAAAAAATATAAAATATAGGTAGTTAAAAATTAAATATTTTAAAAACCTTCCTTTTAAAGAACCCGATTTTTTCTTCGAAAACAACACACTGTTAGACTGAACTTAGAAAAATAAAAAAATAACAAAAAATGTTAAAACGTATTTTTGTTTCTTTATAAAATAATGAATCTTTTTGTCTCACGGTGTATATTTCTGCTAGAAGGACAAAATTACTGTCTACATACAACTTTGCTAAAAATGTTATACGAAACGTTCTGACTTTATTTTTTTTTTCTTGGAAGTTTACTCCTTTCGTTTCTCATTTCTCCTCAATCGGACGGCCATTAATGTTTAGCTAATTTTTTGTAGTTTTCATGAAAGAAACTTAGACTTTTTAAGATAATTTATTTTATTTTTTTTTAATTAAACAAAAATTTCAAGGTGTATATTTTGTTTCAGAAAACGAGAATTATTATCTACAACTTTGCCAAAAACGTCATACCAATCAAACAAACCGTTTTCACTCCAAAAATATTTGTAATCATCAATACTATTTCTGTTATATGAAAAAAAAATTTCTGTATGGCATTTCAAATTTTCTCAAAAACGAGTCGTAATTCGAAACAATCACTAGAAAAAAATAGCATTCTAGCAGCGGCCTCTCGCATGCAAACAACTAATCTGTTAGATTCCCCGGATTACTGAAGCATTGGGTCAATCCCCTAGTTTACGTCCGAACGAGCGGTAGCGAGTAAGGATAGCATGCGCCCCGGACAATCGAGTTGACCGAAGGCCACGAGTGTGTTGTACTATATGAACTGATATTTGATCATATTATTGCAATATGGTTTTTATAAATAGGTATAATAACAATATACTAACAAATACTAACAATACAACAAACTCTAGTAGCGCTCTAATATTGTGCTTAGTAAAAGCGCAATTGTGTCTAAGAAATGTTTGTCACTCACTTTATGTGCGTTTCTGTATTTTAAATGCAGCTTCCGATCAAGGCGACGAACTCGGTACATCGCCTCTGGAGTATCCGCAGAATTTTTCCCTTAATAGCCTTTTGTTCTATTCGTAGCTCTTCTAAAATTCGTGTTAACGAAGGGTGGTGTACATCCACTATGGTGGTTTACCGGTTGTGCCACGCTTTTTTTCCTGTACGGACTTCCTCACTGCGACCAGAATCGTTGATCTATTGTGAGATATGTCCGAGTGTCTGCTGTATCCCGCACTTTTATTATTAGCAATATCGCTATTGAGAAGTGGCATGCTTATTATTAATTTTAATCAGTGCTTGTGTGTAATGTGCTACCCTTCCTTTTACACGCTTATTGTTCTCCTATATCCAGCCTCCTTCCTCCTGCCAAATATCGCCAATTATAATTCCCTGGAGAAGTTTCGTCGTGCGTCCTTCTAGCCAGTTTTATTGATTGGAGGGACTTATCCTGATCCGAAAAATCACAGAAATCAGATTCTGAACTCATGTTTAGTCAAAACTTTGTCAAGCAACTGTAATTTGGTTTGTGATATTATTTTTTCGTTCAAGATACATAAATCACTTGAACTTAAAAGTTTTATTTAAATCATCATCAGTATTAAATGTGAAGAAAAGAAATCATCAGTTTTCAATAATTTTTCGGCCTTTCGAATGATTCAGCATTTTGTGAACCGGCCGTTTATTATTTCGACCGTTTGGAATACGACCCTATGATTAAGCCGGTTGTGTTTCGACCATTTGTAAGTAAACTGTTTCCGACTCAAAAAAAAGAAAAATATGTCGTTTGTCTTTTCCTTCAATAATTCTATCTATTTATCTAAAAGTCCTGTGCCCATTGCCAGTAAAAATTTAGCTTGAGCGACAAATTACATTCGCTGTACATGGAGCATTCAAACGGAACGTAAATCTCTCTTCGGTTCTTTTTTTACCGGCTTTGTAGCCCGACGTAGTCAACAGCGCCAACAGACAAGCCATTTAACTTTACTTCCGCATTGTATACAAGTTCTTAGTCTCGCTCTCCGTTCTTAATCGCAACCACCACATAGACAAAAACAGCTGCACTAACCAGCTGATGGCTTTGAGCTGTAAAACAATCACATAGGTACGAACGCTAACGGTTCCTAGCGACGAAAACCACGCAAAGATCCGCTTGTCGGCACCGCACGATCGAGCTTTAACGGTAATAAGTGGGCGGTGGCTGACTCGTACTGACAGTATAGCCTCGTTTCTGCAATGTAATCCTTAACGTTCCACGTTGAGTTCTACTTTTCAATCTGTTAGCAAATAACGGCTGGTACGTAAATAAACGCGTCCGTTCCACTGCTGAGTCTGCGTTTACGAACCATTTTTTGACGTAGGATTACGTGTTAATGTAGTAGAGTGGCATGAGCACGATGAGCATTTATTATCGCACCGTTCGTGCTCAACCAGAGCTAGTAAAGTTGCACAGAGGTTAGTGTAATATCCTCAAAGTGCAACAAATCAGCAAATCTCTCCTTATAAAAATCAATAACGGTGCCGATTACGGGTTTTAGGTAAAGAATTGTTAGTTTGACAAACGTTTTTACGAGACTGAGTTACATCTGTAAGGGAAGGTTATTTGTGTTAATAATATGGGATAACAGAATATCAAAATTTGCCGTAAATCTCGAGCGAATTTAACGAATCCTGATTCTTGAACCGAATGGTGAATCTCTACTGTTTTGTGAATATATAAGCAAAGATATTCAATTGATAAATTCACAAGCACTCGAGACGAGCTGATATATTGCACCTGATGTTTTAGTCCGCGCCCCTGATAAACCACCTGAGTTTGTACCGAAAACAAAGTTTTTTTACAATGTGTTGTGATCTACCTTTTCTTAAGTAAAATCTGTTATTCAATAAAATATATTAGCACATATACTTTATTCCTCTAAACAAAATTTTACAGCCTTTTCTGGCTCAACATGATATTTTTGGTAACCAACAGGGCAACTGACTTTTTTTTCTTTTGCTAACAATTACATTCACTGTATTACGAGGACAACTAATATACGTATATTATATAAGTCACAAATGAAAAAATATCATCTAACAATGGTCTAATTTTGAAAAGATTTTGAATAAATCTTAGTAACTGGACAAAAAATTCACAAGCGCTCGCCGGTTTTTACTCCTTTATAAATTTGTGTATTTAGGAATTTACTCATTCGATATTATCCAGTGACGAATATTAAGTGAATATCGAAACTGAAATGAAATAAAAATAATTTATATCTGTTGCAAAAATGTACAATTCTTGTTGGGTAATTTATGGTAATCGTATTCATGAGATGAACTTTTAATCACCATCAGCAGCAGCAATGCAGTTTTTCCCCGATTGCACACGTATAGAAATGTACGAATAGAGGTGTACCGCCGCCGTGTACAAAGACATCACATTAGTCTTCATGAAAGCAAACATAAATTGATCTATTGGGACGGGGAGACTCTGTCAATTTTTTTTTGATATTAATATAGAGAATATCAGAGGGAACGGTTGGTGTCCATTGATGTTGTCTAGGAATGCTCGCATGTGATTGGTTCTTGTTTGTGTAAATTTGTCCTTGAAACTTTTTATCGTTTTTCAGCGCTGAGCAATGAAATAATAGCAATAACAAGCGTATTACAAAATTGTCCAACATTTTATCTATTCAACAACATATTTGTTATTGTTATCCACCATGTGGTAATACTGTTATTATTGTTTGAAATCTGACGCAACATTTGCCAGTTTCATTTCTTTTTTTACAGAGTGCACCCCGGTATATAAAACAAAGACGTAGTGCCAAGTCAAAAAAGGAAATGATCATTCAAGGTTCTTTTAAATTTAAGTTTTTTGGATCGACAATTCAGCTATCTAAAAGTCTTCTGAACATTTAGAAATTCGGCACTCTTAAGAAAAAAAAAACAAAAACTTTTTCATGTCCACGAAACATTTTATACGTGAAACAGTGTTGGACATTCTGATATTTAAGAAGCAAATTGTAAAAAGTTTCAGTTTAATCGAAAATGGTCGATATGGACTGATTTGGGCGTCATACACAAATTACGTAAGGACTTTTTTCGAAATTTTAGACCCCCGCTCCCCCCATAATAAGGCTTAGTAAAATTTTGCATTGCCCCTCTCCCCCCATAAGTCTTATGAGAGATTTCTTTTCCTAGAGAAAATTTATTTATGAAGAAGTTTGACTGAGATTTTTCTACTAATGGCGTATTCGAGAAGAAAAAAAAATATAACCAGTTCAGGTAATATCATGTTAAAGCTAACGAGACTGAAAATTAAGTGAACGAAGTGAAATACATAATCATCCAGCTAACGTGATTTCACGCTTTCCCAAGTTTCAACTGTTGAGATCTCAGCGACAAGTAATGGAACTAATTTCATTTTTTTTAGTTTTGCAAGTTTTTGTTTGTATTTTAATTTTTTCAATCTCACGTAAGATTTTCTCCAATCCCCCTCTCCCCTTCCTGAGCATTCGTAAGAGATTTGGACAACCCCCCTCTCCCCCTAAACCCTTACATAATTTTTGCATTATCCCTTGCGAAAATGCGTGGATCGTATCTCTACATGAAAATCTCAGGTTTTATAAGTCATATTTTTATAAATTTAAGCATCCACTACACGAAGGGCTCTACGCCTTATAAATTAACGCCTAACGTGTCAATCCTGTTTTAATATAAGTATTTTATAGCAATAATATATTCAACAGCTTAGACATTCAAAATGAATGCTACTTTTTCAATATTCTTGAAGCATGACAGTAATACTTTATGTCCAACATCACACGAAACACAAAATTTACTAACAATTATCCATGCAGCTAAAAAATTACTAATTTTTTTCTTGTAGATATGCGTAACCGAACAGAGCCATTCACATTCACCCGATCAATTAGTGATGTCGTAAATTCGCAATCCGGAACTGTTTCTTTCAAGCGAACAGAAATACATCTATACGGTGTTTGTTTACCGCCCGCCTACTAGTACAATCCGTTCGGCTCACGGAGAAGTGGTAAGAGGGGGACCGTTACGTCGCAGGTTGCTCGTGTGAACTGCTCGAAAAATAAAATATATAGCGGAAATGAATCGAGCGCTGTTACCGGTGAAAGTGGCTCTTTCTCTTTGCATTAGTACCTGCCCACCGAAGCAACGGCAATAGCAGTGCAGTTTGGCTTAAAGTTCAATGCTCTTTTTCCCGATGGCGCAGCAACGGACTAGTATTATTGCTACCGTTTCGGTATCATTTGGGAGAAGTTCATTCAACTCATTCGTTGGACAGTTCGGATTGTGTGAATGAAGCAACCGAATGCGTTCGTGTTTTGGAAACTTTCTGTGTTGTATTTTTCGTCTACATAAGTACCGTTGTGATGTTGGATTTGCAATGCAATAAAGCTCGAATGGTTTTAAAAGTACACCACGTATACTTGCTTATACGATATTTCGAAGAGTTATATATGCAAATGCGTTCTTGCCAGTGCCAAAATCGGAGAGCCAGTTGGAGGATCCGGTAGATTGCCTGAGCTACCAGCAATATCAAGATGCGAATACTTGAGCGGACATTCCGATTTAAGCCCATGCTTGTCTAAGCCAGTAGCAAGCATAATAAACGCAGCAGGACTCTGGAATATGAAAAAAAAATTACTCTAATTACTAAACAAATGTAATACTGGTTTACCTGATGGCCACGAACTGTTTTGCTGGAAGGTAAATTGTTAGCCTGTAAAACGTCCTCTCCATAACATTCACCGGCGTGAAAATCAAAGTCTTCCTTTCTGAGAATGGATATCTCAAAAGGATCACCTATCTTTTCGCCCTCTTCTTGTAGGCGTTGACCATGGCCAGTGGCCCTAGCTGGACCATTATCCATTACAATAGAGTGGTTTCCGACAGCCAACACCGCGTGCCCAGTAAGTGTGGCAATCGTGAATAAATGAGCATTTGGCATATTTTCAGCAATAACACGCTCCTTCATTTGACATAAAGCGTCAGCCATAGCCATACGTCCTTCGGCATCGGTATTTCCGACACGCACACGTACGCCAGCTCTTGATGTTATAATCTCATCCGAAACGTAACACTCTTCTCCTATCGAATTACGAACCATGCATAGCACACCGATCACGTGCACTCCTTGGGGTTGCATCTGCTCAACAACTTTCATGAACCCCGCGACAGCAGCCGCTCCGCATTTGTCACGGCTCATTCCAGCCATAACTCCGCCAGCCTTAATATCTGCACCGCCGGTATCGTACGTTACACCCTTTCCCACCAAGATCAATGTCTTCTTAGGTGGGCTGTTAGATTTATACTCTAAAAATATCAATCGTCCCTGATGACGCGGAACGGATGCTGCAGCTCGATTAACAGCAGCGAATAATGGATAATCTCTCAACAAAATTGTTTCGTTGGACACTACTGAACGAAATATGACATTGCTATCGAATACACCGTTTTCCAGGTACTGCTCCACTTTTGGAGGAGACATACGTTCCGGATCACCACCACCGATATCACGGGCAACAAAACGACCAGCCTCCAGAGCGGCAGCTTCCTTCAAAATAGATGTCAATTTGTTGTTTTCCGAGCAGTAGAATCCAATCTGCTCGAATCGATACGTTTTACTTGGAACGTCCTCTCGCAGCTGCAAAGGGACATATAATTCGGCTAGAGCTCCGAGTACCGCAACCAAGTCAGCTTCTACAAAATCTTTACTGCTCGGAATTAGTAGCAATGGTTGCTTGGCGCCAGCTTTGATTGCTCTAGCGAAGGCACGACCAGCCGCCTCTGCATATCGACGAACATCATCAAAATCGGTCAATTTTCCAATTGGAGCATAAACTATGCGACAATCGAGAACATTCGACTTGAAGCAACAAACCTCGTTATCGAAGGCCGCATCAACATCTTTGCAAACAGCGAAACATGGTTGTAATTCTTCCGGAACCTGCGAACCATCGATCACACAAACCGTATCGTAGTTGTTGTCCTTGAGGAAACTGCGGTTAAGTGACGTCACTGGTAACACCGCCTTGCAAGGCAGGAATCTGCGAATATCGAGAGTAAAGCAGAGGGAGAATACAGAACAACAGGTTCAGTGGGTACCGATAGAAAGTAGGTCAAAACAAGAGAAATCAAAAATCATTTCAATGCGTTTCATTCTTTCAACCAAATCTTCTGGCACTCAATTTCAACTAATCGTGAACAATCACACTGGTTAAAGAAGAGCTTTTATTTTGCAGGTTGGTTATTTGACAATCGTGATTTAATTTATTCTATCAAGCAAAGAGAAATAATTTTCTTTCCACCTATGACGAGTTATATCCAACTATTCATTCTCTTCCCTCTTAACCCAGTATCCAAAAGGCACTGACCACGTTACAACAACAAAGAAGCGCTTTATGAAATAATAAAATAAATAAAAAACAACCTGTGCAAAAGAAGTTACTGCTGCCCGCGGGGATATACCGCAAACGTACACAAACAACATAACGAAAGGCCGGCGGCGAAGGGAAGACCCCCACACATAAACGCTCTGTGTATGCCAGCGTGTAGATCAGGTTGGAAATAGGTCAGGTATACCTCACAGGTAACGGTAAAATGGATGATTTTTATTGTTGCTACCCTGCTGTTTCACTACATACTGGCGAGTCCCCGCAGAAGAAACTAGCGAAAGAGACGTACAAAAGAATTCGTTATGCCGGTTTCAAATCGGTCAACTGGAAAGTTGTAAACAAGTACATACACCGTAATTTTTACGCGGTGCATGCACGCACGCTTCGATCGTCAGTTGATCGTGTACCAAACTATGCAAACCGGAACATTTTACTAGAATCACCAATAAAACAATACGCTTAGGCGACCTATCCGGAAAATGTTTAGGTACTAAAACATCAAACTTCTTCAGGTGGATTTTTGACTAAGAATATTTTATGACAATTTAAGACTAAATAAACTGAGTCTCACTTAGTTTCTAAGCGCAGTATAATGCGTTTTGCTCAATGCTAGGGTTACATTTTTCGATTCTTTGTGTCTGATAAGAGCTTTGCGTAGGGTACGTCTTTGTTTACTGTATTGGGATACACAGAATGAAACGAAATAATAGTTACTTGTTAGTAGAAATGAGGTAGGGGGATTGGGGGTCCCTCCCAAATAACGAATAAATAAGCTGTTTTAATCAAGAAGTTTCCAATAACGATAAAAAATAGGTCTTGCTTTATATTGGGGCCCCCACACAAAATTTGACTCTGGCCTCCATAGGATCGCAAATCCGGCTTAGACTCTACTGCAGTTTACAGTGTAAAGTGTCCTTCTTTTGTATGTGATTGTCATCGTCGAAGGTAAAAGAGGGCAAAAAAGAGCAAACAGTCTCATTTCCTTTAATAACGCGCGAAAATTCGCGATTTCATCCGAAGACTCACAGGATCATTTTCTTATTTTTTTTCTGTGAACGTACAGTCGAATCCCTTTATAGCGACATCGCAAGGGACTGTCGTTATAGCGAAATGTCGCAATAATACGAAGAATGTAGAACAGAAGGTACCGTCGAGAATGTCGTTATAAATTTAGCAATGTCGTTATGGAGAGATTCGATTGTACTATTGTCGCAATAAAGAATGGCAAGTATTAGTTTTGTTATGCCGTTATAGAGGAAGTTCGTTATAGCGGAATGTCGCAATAAAACGAAGGATTTCAGTATAAAACAGAAGGGACCGTTGAGAATGTCGCTATAGCGAGATTTGTCGCTATGAAAAGTGTCGTTATAGAGGGATTAGACTGTACAATAAAATACTTTCATTTTGACTACTTAACATAAAATAGTTATAATTAACTTATAACGATCAATCAGGCTATATAACCTACGTGGACATTACTATATTTCCGCATATTTATTGTAAGCCTATAGTTGATTGTGAACATGAACCAAGGATTCCTAATACGTGCCACTAATGGTCTGTAGGTGTGAATATGGTTTTATGTTCATCGAATGAATATATCAAAGTATTCATGAGGTGTTATAAATAGTGTTTATATACCCGATCTAGGAATATAAGCATATGAGCAAACATTCTAAGAAAGGATCGTTGGATTAACAGCTCTAATGTTACCTTTTATCTTCAATCAGCTTTCAACAAACTATTTAATTTCTAAAGCTAGTAACGATTTAATGATAATTAACCTACATTTCGTGGTTCGTTGTTCCTGACAGTGAATATGCTACTCTACCAACTAAAAAAAGCTCGCACAAGTGAAGAAGCGGAGCGGTGGCCGCTTTGGTCAGATATTCAGAGTTTGTTGACTTTCACGCGCATTTATTATTACGAAGGGTGGTTCCTTGGCAGCGGTGGAAAGTGCGACGAACCGGCGGTAATTCTTGTTATTATTCAGACGATGTTTAGTGCAACTGGTTGTCTGACCATTGCTCTTAACGGGGCATTAGGCTATGCGAGAGTGTATGTACGATGTGGGGTTCTTGTCTTTCGTTTCGCAGCCTCTACACCTTTCGCGCAAGCAGCTTATTCCCGAAGGATGAAAGAGACGTGATTTGCAAGAACCACTGTTTCGAAAGTAGGTCAGACGATCGCGAGAACAGTTATCTTTCGAGATGCTGCTTCTTTTTGCAAAATAGTCTGCTGGTGAACCTTCTTCTCAGACCACTGTGGACTGCAGAACGATGATTGTGGTTTTATGTGTATATGTGCTGTCTAGATCAACAAGCCTAAAATTTACGGTATGTACAAGATTACAGTATGTTGAGGATATTAAACTGGAACTATATCTTGCTTTTCATGTTATCTTACTGCACAGAAATTCAATGTACGACAAAGTAATCTTAAAATGTACAGTAAAAAACTATCCGAAATGAGAGAGAAAAAAGTTATTTTATTTTTCAAATACAACAAGCAGCTGTTTACCGAAAAAATCGCTGAGAAGCTGTGAAAAGTTTGAGAAGAAACTGATACAACTATCTCTATAGAATCCATACATATAAAAATGCAGTCCGGTCTGTCTGTCTGTCTGTGATAGACTTGGAAACTACTGAATCTATCAACGTGAAAATCCCATACAAATGAAACACAAATTTCTGCACAACTCAAGAAATAGTTAAACAAATGAACCCAAATTTGGCATGTGGATGTTTTTAGGGGTAATAAATATGTCCATAATGGTTCGACACCGCCCTCTTCTGGAAGGGAGGGGTTCCATACAAATAAAACACTCTCGAGAACCAGCCAACTAATTGGAAACAAATTTGGCAGGAGAATATTTCTAGGAGTAACAAATATGTCCATACTGTTTTGGCACCCCTCTCTCTTCTATAAGGGAGGAGTCCCATACAAATTAAACACAAATTTTCCATAGCTCGAGAACTAATCAAGCAAATACAACAAAATTTTACATGTGAATGTTTTCAAGGATAACAAATATGTCCATAATGGTTCGACACACGGTACAGATGAAACACAATTTTCTGCACATCTCGAAAACTAACCAAGTAAATGGAACCAAATTTGGCAAGTGAATGTTTTTAGGGATAACAGTTTGACAATCCCCCCTTTTCTGGAAGGGTGGGGTTTCCTTCACATGAAACACAAATTCCTGCACATCTTTGCGGTTCCGGTTTCCAATATTGGTGTTTCCGGAACCAGAATGACGCCCAGGAGCCAGAAAATATCTCCAAATGCCATTTTGAAATCCAAGATGGCGACCTCCGCCACAGTGGGGAATCGCTGGCCATCAGCCAAAAAAAAATTTTTTCGTTAGCTGTTTTATAACCTTTTTCCTTTATTGCTATAACATTCAAGTGTCTAAATCCAAAATTTTGGCGCAATATCATGAAATCTGATTTTTTTATGACTTTTCAAAGCTTGGCGAACTGACGTTTTTTATCTTTTTTTTTGAAAAAAAGTACATTATTTTGAAACGCTCTGTAGCTTCAATGATAGCTGGGATTTTTTTGACGTCAAAGGAAAAGTTGTTGTAAATAATATGTAATATCGTAAAATTTGGTCATTACATATCGTAAAATTTGGTTATAGTAGGCCTGACACTAAGAAAAATTAAAAAAAAACGTGATTTTTTGTAGAAAAGTAGCTTAAAAGTTTAGTTGCCGCAGTTTGTCACGGTTGTGACTACATTCAAAATTTAGGTAAAAACGTAAGCTTTCAAATGCATACTGTCCGCAGTAGCGCAAAACTGCGCAAGTTGTCACTTTAGTGAAAAAAGCGGTAGCAGTTTTTTAGTTTTTATTTTTGAAGTTGAAAGTTTATCCAGGATTAATTTTAATCATAACCATGATACCCCATTATTGAAAATTTATGATATCGTACTCAATCCGTAAGGATTATATATGAATTTGGGCAAAAATCACAAAATTTATCAATGAAAAGTATAAAATAAGTGTTAAACAGGAATTAATCATGTCAAACTTTATCACTTTCTGCAAATTTAAAACAATATCAAAAACATTCAGCCCTTTTCAATTTATGATCATGAAATTCGCTAAACTGATTGAAGTGTTATATACTAGCATCAAATTCATACCATCAAACTCCGGCTAACAATATCCCGTTTGAAGATTGCTTTTGCTTCGCTCTCGTTTGCATACAAAAGTAAAGCACACACTTTGCTTCATGAGAAAAAAAAAACAAAGAACAGTCGCCGCCCTCCGCATTTTTTCGTACTCATTTAGAACGTTCTGTCATTCCAGTGTCTTGGTTTTCAAATTCATAAATTCGGTGAATTTAATTATGGAGCCTTCAACTTCAGCAACACCACCTAATTCAATGTCAAGTAAGTTGTCAATTCATGGTATTGTACATGTATTTAAATGTCCCCTTTCAACCATAGAAACCGGATTAGGAAGATAACATATTTATGAAACAATGAAACATCTAAAATCACTAGAAGAAATGAAAATTGCAGCGAAAGACATTTTTCCTACTGATAAGTATAATGAACCTCGAATTTTCTGAAAACAATTCAACACAAGATTTAAGCGTCACAGCGGAAGATGATGATGATGATGATGATGATGATGACTTTTTCAATTTGTAATTAGTTTGTATTACTTATGTTGTTTTAGTTTATTTGAAAAAAAAAACATATATATTTAGGCAAAATTTGTTTTGTTCGAGGGTTCGTCCATAAATTACGTATTTTTTCAATGGGGAGGACGCCCGGTGGCACTACTTGTGGTTAAAGATCATAAAATTCTATAAAAAAGGAAAAAAGTGCCAAAAATATTAAAAATTGTGTTTCGTGCTTTATGGACGGCCCCAAACAAAAAATGGATGCCAAATTCGTGTTCAGCGCCCCAAAATTATGTGATTACCAAGTTTTTGTCACATTTATTGACACTTTTTTTTTGCTTGGCCAGCCTTTGTATGGAGTCGCCCCACTGTGCTCCGGTTTCTGGAAACAGTGGGAAGGGACCAAATGCCACTCTATATGGGTATTTCTGAAATCGTGATACCACATAGGAGCAAAAGTCGACCACAGACACCATTTTGAATTGCAAGATGGCAACTTCCGCTCCGGAACCAGAATTATGCACAGAAGCTAAAAATCGATCACAGACACCATTTTGAATCCAAATATGACGACTTCCGGTGTCTGGAAAACAGCTGAAAATGACCAAATACCATTCAATATGAATGTTTCTGGAACCATAATGGGCTAAGAGGACAGAAATTGATTTCACATGCCATTATGAAGTCCAAGATGACGACATTCGGTTTCTGGAAAAGAGCCTAACGTGTGAGGAAAAAATCCGAACAACTTTTAAATTGGTCTACGATTTCGAAGTGCTCTAATACCCAAGTTAATTTTAAGGACGGACTTCGAAAAAATCACTATGAATCTATATGAACATTTTTTAGGTATCAATTGAAGCTTCTTAGAGGAGTAACTGAAGACCGTCTAAAGGCGGCGCTGGGCACTAGAGGGCTAAACTCATATTAGCCGCCAGTGATAGATTTTTCCAGAACTGTTTATAAACTCAAGCTCCGATTATTTTTTTAAATTTCTTTTTAATACTTGATAACACTAAGGTCTTCTTTACGCGGGGGATGCGTTCCAAATTTGTATGAGCCCGCGTAAAAAGACTATTTTGAGTTGCAAATATAACGAAGAGTACCGTCCTGAAATATTCCAACCTCGTTTGAATGTGATAGTGGTCAATCCAGGAACCAAAATGCAATATATCAAATTTTGAGTATTTAAAGCAAAATTTGTGAATTTTTTTGAGAACTGATATATGATCACTCGTGGCCTAAAACGGAAAACGTGATTGAAACGAGGTCGATATCTTGTGAGTTTTTGAGTAATGAAGGAAAACAACCCTCGTAAAAAAAACCTTACTGTACACATACTTCCAAAGATTGACCTTGCGTGTAATCAACCCTGGAAAAATAGTCTGCGTCAATTTAACTCGTCGCATTCAGCAATATTGCTAATTTTTTTTAGCAGTGAGTCGGTCTTTTCTCGTTTTTCCTCAATCAATACAGGAATATTAAAACCTAAATTCTGTTTTTTTTTGTTATTTATCGTTGAGTTAATTACGGTGATGACCATTTATCGATAAATCATGAAGTAAACATGCATTTTCAATTATTCAAAAGTCGGGAGTTAATTTGACGCATGATTATCGCGAAAAAGCTCAAATAATCTCATATCTCTGACAATTGACAATTAAAAGGGGATTGCCACCTTTAAAGACTATCTAAATAGTTGAAGAGGTTGTTTATAAGACACGACGGCAAGATTAACGTAGAGTTACGACAGCCTGTCTTATGTCAATATTTTTTTTTTGCAATGGGTTTGGTAATATACTCGATTTTTTTTTCATCTAAAATACACTCGATTGATGTCAATCAATTTAATGGTGTGAAGCGCTGTATTTCCTCGGATATTTTTTTCGTATATTATTTTTGCTTTAAAAATGAACGAAATCCATTGGAAACTGACTGAGTTTAAAACATTTGAAAGTGGGCGATTTGCGTGACGCTCTCGATGTTTTCGGTTTTACAATTTGAACCCCTGTATAAGTTGCCGACGTAAGACGTAATTCTACGTCAAAAACGCATTGATCGATGTGCTCAAGTTGACTCTGTTGAATTAAAAATGAAAAGAAATTGTATTAATTGATTCATAAACGCTTCATGATCGCGTGCCATATCCGCTCTGACATAATAAATCTCATTTTATTCTGGTTTAGAGCTATCTTCTGAATGGCTTCGCCTTAGTTTCAAGTTCCCACAGTTTGTCCAAGTTTCGTAATACGGATGCACAAAACTGCGATTGAAAATTATTTGACCTACAGAAAACGTCTAAATGGGCTGCGTGCACTGGCCGCCATTACCGCTCGTGGAAAGCTGGATACAAAGTTTCAGCCAAATCAAAATTGACAGTTAAAAATAAATTTCAAAACTGGGACATTTTTTGTGGAACTGTTCAATCGCAGTGATTTTTAACCGGAGGTTTGCAAACCTTTTGCATGGTTAACAAAATACTGATCAATTGTGGTGAAAGTGTATAAAATTAAACATAAACATAAAGTTTAATACCTTCACAGTTTTTTGCGATGCATTTTATTGTTTTCCAAGACTTCCAGCGTCACCACCGATTATACGAGTCGAATGAAAAAGTTGCGCTTTGAGAAAAGACCTAGCACCGCTAACACGTGAAACCCAGTTGCCAAATTAGCGGTTTTTTCGTAGCCTATCTCTCTCTCTCTCTCTCTCTCTCTCTCTCTCTCTCTCTCTCTCTCTCTCTTTGCGTGTCTCTAGGTGCAACGCATCGCGACGTCTACTAGCATATTTCTTCATTCCACCAGCTCACCTCGTTTTGACCTGGAGCCCATCTGCTGTCAAAACCTTTCTTTATTCGCTTCACCGTAAAATTTATCAGTTTTAAGGGGTTATATACCTTTTTGCTCGAGAAAAAAGGGCGTAGTTTGGATTTTTTTTAGGCGTGTAGCACCTTTTTATTGCATAAAAGTAGTAATTTTATGAAAGTTCAGTTATTCAACAACAACAAAACAAGTTTGTTCATAAAAAATACCAATTATTTGGGGAGTAATGGCCGTTTCCCCGAAACGCATTTTTTGGCAGAGGTTTGCGGTGTTTACGATAATGACGCAGCACATCAACTGAAATCAAAAAACTTATATTATTTCATTAGTTTAAAAGTGTGCCGGGTATCTGAACGATCGTTTTTCTAAGTATTTTGTTTTCAGTGCCAACGGGAGCGTTTTCCCCGAAAAACACATGTTTTGAGCACTGAAAATTGCATTAAAATTTTTTTCGGCAAAGTTAACCTTCGTGTATCAAAAATCGATCGTTCAACGACCGGGGAGTTTAATGACGAACATTTCAAAAAAACGAGATGATGAAATCGGTTCAGTAGTTTCACCACAATCGTAAACACGGCAGTCATTTTTTGAGAAACACCATTCCGAGATAAACGCGTATAAAATTAAAAGGTATTACCCACCATAAGTTTGGGAAAGCTTGGCTGAGTATTGCATTGCATCATCTGGAATAGGGCAATATCGCGTGTTTCCAATGACCTGAAAAGTCGTGGTTTTCAGCAAAGTTGTTCAGAAGTTGACTTCCTAGAAAGGGTTGCTGGTTAATGAACAGTTCAGTGCAGAATTCTGTCGCTACCTGGTATTAGTGTAAACGCAACCCTTCGTATTTTGACCTTAACTTGGGTATTTTGACCTTAAGTTGTCATGAGGGATAAGGAAGCAATTCTTACTTCCTAGAATGTTGCGATCCTCAGTCAGTGCCAGGCCTTCGGATCATTCCGGGAGTGACCAATGCAGCCTATATTTAGTAATATGACTTTTGGAAGATGCCTGATGAAGAAATATGAAGATAGAGGTGTCTCACGCTATATTTGATGTAAAAATGTGAATGTCCCCATTCCGGGTTCCTACGGGGCATTTATATTGTTCCGGTAGTGGCTAATGCAGCCTGTATTCAGAAATATGTCTTTTGGATCATTCTTGATGAAAAATCCTGAATATAAAGGTGTCACACGCTATATTTGATGCAAAAATGTAAATGTACGCCACTGCAGGTTCCTCTGAGGACTTCCGGATGAAAAATAGCTATTTCTCGATGAGTTCTTGGCCGATTTCGGATCTTGATGAACCATTCGCATCAGAAATGATTTTGTCATTTATGCCAATGATGCAAATGAACATTTTTATCAGGTAACCCCTTGCCAAATCCATCCAAAAATTAGCAGGTTTGACATTACTAACGGAACTCAGGAATATTTTCTACATCCGATGACCCAGACCACATTTGTGGTCAGAAAATGAAAATAAAAAGTTCTCCAGTTCAATGGTGTTCGAATTATTTAAATCAAACAATATTTGGCAAAGCTACAGCAATTCGAATTTCATCAAAACTTTGCCTATACTACTTATTTTGACTATCCCCTGTAAGTAACTATAGAGTTTTGATACTTAGCAAGTCATGTTCAGTGAGATAACAGCTTTTGTAGTATGTTTATTGTTCTTACTTTCACTCAGATTTTTCACTAGCAAGAAGTTAAATGAGTCTTAGCTGTGGAGCACCTACCAATACCTGCTTTAATTGGAGCAGTTTTTATATAAGCCTAATACATCATGGGCGCATGCCTCAAAGAGGATTAAATCAAGCACCCAATTCTACGAGATTCTACAGAACTAGCTACTCGCGTTTTTTTTTTTTTTTTTTTTTTTTGAAGAACGTCTGTAAACCGTTATTCGCGCGTACGATTTTATGTTTCTCTGCCCGAATGTCTCGACCATGTTTTGCCGGTCATTGCCTGGCGGCGTTCTTTTTTATAGGAATGGCCAACATTTGCCTACTTTTCCGCTTCCATACACAGTCACAGAGAGGATTGCGCAACAAAACTCCCGTTAATTAACATCATACCCGCCGGTCTGCGGTTCTATATATATTCTGTTCGCTGTTTGATATAAGAGCCAGATTTAGCGCAGTCATTTGGCGAGTGCCGTCTGATAATTATTTTTATATTTTATGCTGCTGCTTTTTCAACGGCAGCACTCCCAAACAGCGAGTTTGGTTCGCATAATTTAATATTTTGCGTTCAAGTTTCAATAGGTTTTAAAAATTAAGAAACATGTTTTATCTCCAGATAAAAATTTGTGTTTAAAAAAAAATAAAATAAACCCAAGTGGTATGCAAAGTATTGGCAATATCCAGTTACGTCTATTTTTCCCAATCTCCCCTATCATCCTCCTTCAATACCCGAAAACTAATCAACCATCTTTTACAACAACAAAAATTCTCACTGGCCCTCAAGCCGACGCGGGTAATGATTACATCAGCTGACCGAAGCCGAAAACCATTAGAACTATGCAATGGTAAAAAATACACATTTTCTCAGTATATATCGAACGAGTAGCAGCGAAAGAAGAGGCGAAAATTCAAACAATTCGCACCACCCAACTTGGCAATGATGCGGTAGAGAAAGGTTTCGGGCCCCATACGAATAGTGGAAAGAAATGGCCATCTATTTCGCGCACCGGCAACGTAATCCGATGGGTAATGCTTTCGCGCTCAATCACCAGACGCGATGGGCGGAGTGGAGCAATTTTATAACCGGTTAAAAAACGAACCGCTTCCCGGAGAACGGGACCAGCTTGATTGATAATTGAACGTTCGGTCCAACTGTGATTGAATAATTCTAGCGGGTCGTAGAAGGAAAAAAAAGCTTCAGCAGATGTGTTCTAATTCTCCGATCGGATCGTGTAAAATTACGATACGAAAACGATAATCACTTGCACTAGAGTACTGTTATGACTTTTGGTTACACATGATAATATTCTAGATGATAGAGATGTTACACAACGCAAGAAAGTGTAATTATGTGTTATGAATTGTTGATTGATGAGAAATTTCAATTTATACATGTTTAAGGGCATCTTCAGAGCCGTGGTCCAAGTCATTGTTTTGTTCTATATTTCCGGAATAAACTTGAATTAACTACTGCACTGGTGTTGTAAATTTTGTTTTATACAAGATCTAAACCCCCACGTTTGATTTTGGGAGACTTCAACTCTCATGGTGTGGCTTGGGGTTCCCCTTACAATGATAACCGCTCCTCTTTAATCTATAACCTTTGCGATGACTTCGACATGACTATTTTAAACAACGGTGAAATGACACGTATCCCGAAACCTCCAGCGCGCCCAAGCGCTTTGGATCTATCCTTATGTTCGACGTTGCTACGGTTGGATTGCACATGGAAGGTAATCCTCGATCCTCACGGTAGCGACCATCTGCCTATTCTTATTTCAATTACAAACGGGTCAACTCGCATGCGACCAATTGACATTCCGTATGACCTCACACGGAATGTCGATTGGAAGTTATACGAGGAAATGATTTCAAAAGCGGTCGAGTCGATTCAACATCATCCACCACTTGAAGAATACAACCTCCTCGCGGGCTTGATTCTCGACGCCGCGTTGCAAGCCCAAACGAAGAAATATCCCGGCGTAACGATCAAAGAACGGCCTCCCACTCCGTGGTGGGACCAAGAGTGCTCCGATGTCTACACGCAAAGATCCGACGCGTTTTTGGCCTTCCAGAAGGGAGGTATACCCGACGACTATTTACGGTATTCGGAGCTTAATACCAAGCTTAAAAGCCTGGCTAAAGCAAAGAAACGCGGATATTGGCGTCGGTTCGTGAACGAGACGTCGAGGGATACATCGATGAGCACTCTTTGGAACACAGCCCGAAGAATGCGGAATCGCGTAACGGTCAACGAAAGCGAGGAGTCTTCAAGTCGGTGGATATTTGATTTTGCCAGGAAAGTATGTCCGGACTCTGTTCCTGCGCAAAACTTTGTTCGCGATACGTCTCCGGGTCACGACGCGATAGAATCACCTTTTACGATGGCAGAATTTTCAGTTGCCCTCCTGTCCTGTAACAATAACGCGCCTGGGTTAGATAGAATCAAATTCAGCTTGTTGAAGAATCTACCCGGCAATGCCAAGAGGCGCTTGTTGAACTTGTTCAATAAGTTCCTGGAGCAAAATATTGTACCGCAGGATTGGAGGCAAGTGAAGGTGATCGCCATCCAAAAACCAGGGAAACCAGCTTCTGATCACAACTCTTATAGGCCGATTGCAATGCTATCCTGTATCCGGAAATTGATGGAAAAATGATACTCCGTCGTTTAGACCATTGGGTCGAATCAAATGGTCTACTAGCAGATACTCAATTTGGCTTCCGCCGCGCCAAAGGGACGAATGATTGTCTTGCGTTGCTTTCAACAGATATTCAGCTGGCGTATGCTCGCAAAGAACAAATGGCGTCTGCGTTCTTGGACATTGAGGGGGCTTTTGATTCCGTTTCTATTGACATTCTTTCGGGTAAACTTCACCGACAAGGATTTTCTCCAATTTTGAACACTTTTTTGCACAATTTGTTGTCCGAAAAGCACATGCATTTCACGCACGGCGATTTGGCAACTTTTCGCATTAGCTACATGGGTCTTCCCCAGGGCTCATGTTTAAGCCCCCTTCTTTACAACTTTTATGTAAATGACATCGACGAATGTCTGGCAAATTCATGCACGATAAGACAACTTGCAGACGACAGTGTAATCTCTGTTACAGGAGCCAAAGCTGCCGATTTGCAAGGACCATTGCAAGATACCTTGGACAATTTGTCTGCTTGGGCTTTACAGCTAGGTATCGAATTCTCTCCGGAGAAGACTGAGATAGTAGTTTTTTCTAGGAAGCATGAACCTGCTCAGCTTCAAACACAATTAATGGGTAAAACGATTTCTCAGGTTTTGGTACACAAATATCTTGGTGTCTGGTTCGACTTTAAAGGCACCTGGAGTTGTCACGTGAGGTATCTGATGAAAAAATGTCAACAAAGAGTGAATTTTCTTCGTACAATAACCGGACAATGGTGGGGAGCCCACCCAGGAGACCTTATAAGGCTTTACCAAACAACGATACTGTCTGTTATTGAGTACGGGTGTTTCTGCTTCCGCTCCGCAGCAAACACACATTTGATCAAACTGGAGCGAATACAATATCGTTGTTTGCGTATCGCCTTGGGTTGCATGCAATCGACCCATACGATGAGTTTGGAGATCTTAGCTGGAGTACTACCATTGAAAAACCGCTTCTGGAGCCTGTCTTCTCGTATTCTAATCAAATGTGAGGTCTTGAACCGTCCCGTGATTGAAAATTTTGAAAGGTTAATCGAACTTAATTCTCAAACCCGTTTTATGACATTGTATTTCAATCACATGTCCCAAAATATTAACCCTTCTTCTAATATTCCAAATCGTGTCGACTTATCAAATACTTCTGATTCTACTATGTTTTTCGATACATCCATGATAGAAGAAACTCGTGGAATCCCGGATCATTTACGCGTGCAGCACATCCCTAAAATTTTTTCCAATAAATATCGAAACATCAACTGCGACAATATGTACTACACTGACGGATCACTTCTTGAAGGGTCCACTGGCTTCGGTATCTTCAATAACAATTCAACCGTCTCCCATAAGCTCGATAATCCTGCTTCTGTTTACGTCGCAGAATTAGCTGCAATTCAGTACACCCTAGGGATTATCGAAAAAATGCCCACGGACCATTATTTCATCTTTACGGACAGTCTCAGTTCCATTGAGGCTCTCCGATCGATGAAAGATGTTAAGCACTCTCCGTATTTCCTGGGGAAAATACGGGAACATCTGAGTGCTTTATCCGAAAAATCTACTCAGATTACCTTAGCGTGGGTCCCTTCTCACTGCTCGATACCGGGTAATGAGAAAGCGGACTCTTTGGCTAAGGTGGGCGCAACAAACGGTGATATTTATGAAAGACCAGTTGCCTTTAATGAATTTTTCGCATTTGTACGTCAGAATACGATCATCAGTTGGCAAAATTCTTGGACCAAGGGGGAACTGGGAAGGTGGTTACATTCCATAATCCCCAAGGTGTCGACGAACCCGTGGTTCAAGGGGTTGGATGTAGGTCGGGATTTCATTTGCGTGATGTCCCGGCTTATGTCCAATCACTATAGATTTGACGCGCATCTCCGTCGTGTTGGGCTCGGGGAAAGTGGTATCTGTGCCTGTGGTGAAGGTTATCACGACATAGAGCACGTTGTTTGGTCATGCCCTGTACACCGTGACGCCAGGTCTAGATTAATAGCTTCCCTGCAGGCCGAAGGTAGGCAGCCGGCTGTTCCTGTTCGTGATGTCTTGGCGAGCCGTGACCTATCCTACATGTCCCTTATATACGTTTTCCTGAAATCCATCCACGCCCCAGTTTAGTCCTATCCCCTTCCGCCTACATCCAACCAAACGACAAGAACACGTTAAGACCCCGGATCCGGAAACAGCAATCAGACCCGCACGATACTCTCAAGGCCCGATGGAAACAACCCAATATGCCAGTCCGTAATATCTTGGCCCAGCAGCGGAACAAATTTAATATGCTGCTTACCTATGGCAATGAAAATCATCAAACAGCAAACCTGTGCTTTTAATGCAAAATATTCTAGCTTTAAGTTAGATTTAGTTTCAGCTCGTAGTCGGCAGCGAGGATAAAAAATTTGCTTTTAGTTATTAAGATACTTTAGAAAGTAAGCTACCAGTTATAATTGGCGCCGTTAAACATTGAATTGTATTTGTGCCGTGTCAAATAAACTATAGATGAAGAAAAAAAAAAAGATCTAAACCAAAAACATCATATCAAGAAGACTGGTAACTCTGCCTGAGATTGAGCGACAGTTTTGACAGCGCAGTCTTTTGAGTAAAAGTGGAACTGACACATGCTAGTGTGTGTGCTAACGATGCGAATGACCAAGTATAAATGACAATTCTCAAAGGTATGCTACATTTTTGTCTATCCACGCACACAAACAAATCTCGCTATGAAAATTGTCGCGTTTTATATGGAATTCGGAACATTTTTGGAAATTTCTCGTTTTATATTTAATTTTTGATTGAAGAATGCATCTCCAGTTGAAGCACACTAGAAATTAATATTATTTTAGATTTAGTGTGAAAAATTGCGACAATATGTCGAAAAAGAATATATAAGAATGCTATATTTCTAATAGTTGGAGCATAATCTTAGTCACTGTCATAGATCATGAGTCATGACTTTTGTTATTGTATCAAAACATAAGCGACTCTATTTAAAAGCGCTATTAGAGTACAAGGGAAAAACGATAAGTGCAAAAAGGTTACCTGCAAATTGATGAAAAACAGCATATTTTACCTAAACCCTAGCATGTTTATGTATTTCTCACAAATAAAACATGTTTCAACATCATTTCTATAACTTTTCAGAAAAGTATGTTCAGTTTAAAATGCATAATCATTTTAAATCTCATAAAAAATTGGAAAAAGTCCATAACGCTCACTAATACTAATGCATCGACGTGAATAACATACCTTGTAGAACTGTCATTTATACCTGGTGCGAATGCAAGCCGAACGCACATGCTGGACCACCACATACACACACTCTGTTTTTGCAGCGATGTAATTAGCAGCACTTTTATAACAAACTTTCACCTTCAATAGGATGGAGTGCGCTGTTTGATTTGACGCTTGCCGTTTATATGGGATAGATTCAGAGATGCCAGTCTTCTTGATATGATGTTTTTGTCTAAACTGAAGATATATGAAACGTGTTTACGTGTTGGTCTATTTTCGTCACGTTTTGAAACAGGCAAAAGATCGTTTTAAATCCTTTGCACGCTACTCAAAAATACAAAAATACTAAATGGCATATTTTAATCAAATACCTCACTTTCAAGTATTTTAATATAAGCGTTTTGTGTGTGTGCGGGTGGATAAACGAAACAAAGATATTTCACATCTAATAGTTTTCGTTATCTTCCGAAGTCCGACTTGCAGCATAAATTATTTGATCATATACCAATCCATCCTGAAAGAATGTCACTCACATTTGGCTCAAACCGTCAAATACATAATTCCAAGTCTTATAGATATCAAGTGTCTCGCCAAAGTAATCTTTTAATGTCCCTAAAAATTATCTCATGGGAAACAGATATCAAATGCGATATTGAATTGTTGATCGGGTGACAAACGTCAGCGGTTTAAAACAACAAAATATACAATACCGGTGCGGGAAACGTGAAGTTGGTCTATATTAGCTAGTTCTATTAAGGTTTTTCTGGTGTAAATTTAGTATAAAATTGTTCCAAAAATATACCACCTACTGAATTATTTGAAGCATTTTTTTCATGGGGGGGGGGAGGGGGTAAGTTTTGTGATTAATTTATTTACACTGGGGTCTTTTTTACGCGGTTGGTTGTACCGCGTTGAAAAAACCGCGTATAAAAAACCGTGAAAAACTCCATTCAATAAAAGGATCCGATTAAAAATAATGGCACGTAAGTAAATATAAACTTGAAAATGATATAAGATTGGTAACGAAACGCACAAAATTAGTTTATAGTGCCTCTAAAATGAAAATTCACTGAAGAACATGACAATAACTTTTTTATAACAATTTTGCCACTCGTTCAAGCTTTAATCGGAAGTTAATTGTCTTGATTGCCTATTATTTTAAATAACAGCAAATATATTAGAAATATGCATTATTTAGATTAATAAAACAGAAGATCTTATTGTCATAAACCATACGATTGATTTTTTACTTTATTGAATTTAGTTATACTGAACTTATTTAATACCGAGTGAACATAATCTTTCAAATCGCGTAAAAATAATCCGCGTTATTTCAAAAAACCGCGTAAAAATAATTCGCGTTATTGTAAAAAATCGCGTAAAAAAGTCGCGTATAAAAAAACCGCATAAAGATAACCCGCGTAAAAAAAGACCCCAGCGTATTTACTAATATTTATTCAGAATTGATATTGTGTGTTCTGCCACAAACGGTGACATATCAACACTATTACATATCGTCGGTTTCGTGCAACACTGGCACAACTCAAAAATTATAAATTCGAGAAAAAAGCGTTTGAAAATTTGCGTCGAAATTCAATTTTTCGATTTTCAAGAAAACTTTGAAGTTTAAGATTACCAATCCTCACATAACACTTCTAGGTCTATTATGCACATATTATGAGCACGTTGTCCAAGTTAAAACATTATTTTTACTAACTTTATGGAGAAATTTCGATTTGTGCAGCAAAGGCACTTCTTCTCATAACTCTGGATTTCATAGGATTTTTGAAACGGGGTTTCGTGGGATGAAACTTAACTATATTTCACATCGTTTGCCATCAAAAACTCAAAAATGCAAAATTTTGAGTTGTGCCAGTGTTGCAAGAAGCCGACGATATATTTTAAATTTTATTTTTTTCAAAAGATTGTAACTGCTTCCGCAGTTAAGTGAATATAATTGTAGGAAAATTGTAAACCTACTTGGCAATATAAAATTGTTTTTCAGAAACTGGAAATCGCAAAATGGGATTTCAAAATGAAGTATGGAGTTGATTCGCGGCCTCTGAGCATTATCCCGGTTCCTGAGAAACTAACATTGGGCTATGTTTGTTTTTATTTTATGCTGTTTCCAGAAACCGAAAGCTACTATCTAAACATTTAAAGTGGCGTCTGAAGTTGATTTTTGGTCTCTGGGGATCATACTGTTCCACAAATACACTGGGGTCGCTTTTTACGCGGTTGGTTGTAACGCATTTAAAAGATTAGGTTAGATATACTTATACTAAACTTATTTGATACCGCGTACAAATGATTTTTTGAGTTTTTTTTAGTTTAAAATAGTTTATTTGACACGGCACGATACAATTTATGCTTAACTGAGCCAAGTACAATTTTGTTAATTCTAGATTAGCAGGGAAAAGAGGGAGGCGTATTTTTTATCTCTCGCGGCCGACTACGAGCTAGTGGGGATTTGAGGTGAGAGGAGGGGAGTTACAATTTTGATTTTAACTATATTAATTTTATTCATTTGTGCATGGCTAAGCAGTGACATCCTATTGAGCAGTTCTGGTCTGAGGTGTCTACGTAAGCATAAAGATGCAGGATCTTCGTTTTAGTGTCTCCAGCATAGTGTATCATCTTCTTTCAGCGTGTAACGGGAATGATAAACTAACAAATAGATAGAAGAGTTTTTTTATTTTAATGCCAGCGTTTTTCATAAACCCGTATAGCAGAGTCATGTACTGGAGATCACCGCTTCCCAGAATGTCTCTAACGGGTACGTTCGGTTGTTTTCCTCGGGCCCGAAGGGAAACTATAAGCTCGGACCTAACACCACAGAATTCGGTACACGACCAAACAACATGCTCGATGTCATGGTAGCTACGCCACAAACGTAGTGATTACTGTCTACAAGCCCTATACGAAAGAGATACGTGTTTAACGTGTAGTGATTGGACATAAGTCTGGACATCACGCGAATGAAGTCCCGACCTACATCCAACCCCTTGAACCATGCTTTCGTCGATACCTTAGGAAAAATGGAATGTAGCTACCGTCCCAGTTCATCTGAATTCCATGATGATTGCCAACTGTTGAGTGTTCTCTGACGCAAAATGCTATAAAATTCATCATAAGCAATTGGTCTTTCATAAATATCGCCATCAATAGGACCCACTTTAGCTAAAGCGTCAGTCCTTTCATTGCCCGGAATGGAACAATGAGAAGGGACCCACGCTAAGGTAACCCGGTAGTTTTTATCTGTTAAAGCACTTAAAGACCGGCGTATTTTCCCCAGGAAATACGGGGTGTGCTTCACAGGCTTCATCGATCGCAGAACCTCAATGGCACTGAGACTATCTGTGAAGATGAAGTAGTGGTCTATAGGGTTTCGATGATTCCAAGAGAGTACTGAATAGCAGCAAGTTCTGCGACGTACACGGAAGCAGGAGCATCGAGTTTGTAGGAGGCGGTAAAATTTTCGTGAAAAACACCGAAGCCAGTGGGCTCATCTAGATTAGACCCGTCTGTGTAAAACCTTTTATCATAACTAACATGTTTAAACTTATTGGAAAAAAATGATTTTTTGAATCGAGTAAAAATAATCCGCGTTATTTTAAAAATATCCCGTTTGAAAAAATGCATAAAAACAACCCGCATAAAAAGCGACCACAGTGTACTCATATTGGATGATATTGGGTCACATTAGACTATTTACTAGAAACGGAATGTAACCATCGAAATACCCAGATTAGGCAATAATTGACCATTTTAGGATGTTTTCAGTCAACCAGAAGAAGTCATAGTTTAGAATGGTACACGAAAGTCGCTTTTTACGCGGGAGATACGTGCCGCGTAAAAAAATACCACATAAATTCCGGAATCCACGTAAAAAACCGCGTAAATTCCGGAATCCGCGTAAAAAAAATCGCGTAAATTACGAAATCCGTGTAAAAAAGCCGCGTAAAAAGCGACCTTAGTGTATTTTAGATCGGATGCTGGCCTCTGGGTAACACTCCGGTTTTAAAAACCCATATTGAATAGTGCACGGAAACGATTAATTAGAGTGAAAAATGAATCCAGCAGAAATTATCAAGGTGTACTTTTTTTCTATAAATTGGAGGGTTCGTGTAACTGGAAATGTTCGTGTAAGTTCGTGTATTTAAACAAATAATAAGTTCGAATGAGAAAGGCTGGGTCTCACCGCTAGGTGGATTAATTTGGGTTTTAAGTCGAGAAATCAATGTTCCATAACTCGTCATATTCAAGTACCGATCAAAGCTTTTGCGATGTCATTTTTTAAAAATTTCATATACCTTAACATATACGTCATTTTTCAACCTTTGAGCAAAATATCTGTGGAAAATTCATACCGTGACTGCGGGTAATTCCGCGCACTCATCTTAAAAAACTGTTTTTCAACAGTAAATTTTACTAAAAATACCTAATTTTTGTACTATCATAGCAGGCTATGCTTTGTTCACGGTAAAGCGCACAGTGTTTTAGTGAAATTTACTGTTGAAAAATAAAAATAGTTTTTTACAGGGTGGCGAAAAAGTTTTCTAAATCAAATTCCCTGATTTTCCCTGATATTCACTGAAACATATGATGATGATGATGGTCCCGCCACATACCCCTACAAAGGTTTGAGCTGGACGATTTATCTATAGATAATTAATGTAATCACAATTTCAATCAGTTATACAAAAAAAAACGAACTGATTCCATTTCCAGATATAAACTTCTTCAAAAACTGTTTACTTGATTCACATCGGTAAAGACGTGAATTGCTGTAGAGCTACACAAAGCTAGCACAGGGTTTTCATGACCTTCAGTCAGACTAACCACAACTACTTCATGTATATTCTCTAAGCATTCAAATAACAATTATGTTTAAATTGTAAAAGAATCCATTTATATCTGTCTTCCGCGCGCGAGGCTCAAACTTATGTAGTCACTTTCTATTATTTTTTGAGCTACAACAACATAAAGGAAAAAAAAAATCCATCATCACCACCGCGACGAACACAGTAGTTTTGTCATTATATGTTAAAAAAAGATCCAATATAAAATATAAATAAAATTTTACAACACAATCACATATCCGTTCGTAAAAAACTTCGTCAGTTACAGGCTTCAATTAAACAATCAATAAATAAATAGGTTTCAAAAATAAATATTTCATCCAAAATAAATCCGTTGTTTAAACTTCGTCATATAAACTCTCGTCATTGTTAAAAGCTTTTAAATTTCGTTCTGTACAACAGAAACTTTCACGTGTGAAATACATTGTCTCTTGAACTCCGCAAGTGTTGGTGCACGTTTAACATGTCTTGGCATCGAATTGAAAAAAATTATACCTTTATAAAATGATGAATTCTGTGAAGCTCTGGTTAAAAAGAAATGTGTTCTTATTTCATCCGCGTTTCTAGTGTTATATCTATGAAAATCACTTCCTCTTTCAATTCGATCACACAAATATTGAGGTAGCAAACCATTAATTATTTTAAAAATGAACACCATAGACAAATAAACAATTCGTTGCTTCACGGATAACCATTGCAAAGCGTCCAACATAAAAGCAGAGGAAGTTAATCTATCACAATTTAAAATCAAACGCATTATTCTATTCTGCAAACGCTGTAACCTCAATAATTGTGTGTTATTGGCCAAATACAAAAAGGTAGGGCAAATATCCAAATGGGGCGAGATGATTGACTTGTATAGCTGTATTTTACTACTAATTGTTAATTCGTTTTTCAAACGGCATAATATTCCATACTTCTTGGCAATTTTCTTGATGACATTGTCAATGTGAGCGTTGAACTTTAGGTTGTCATCAATAATCACGCCAAGATATTTAATCTCCAGAACGCGACCAATTGTCTCATCATCTATTACAACAGAGACATCGTCATTTACCACGGTGCGCGAGAAAATCATAAATTTAGTTTTATCAATATTCAATTTCAATTGCTTATACTTCAGCCATCTGCTTAGAGAACGTAAATCTTCATTCAAGTGTGGAACAGCTTCTTCTGAATTTTTAGCTGCAATAAACAACACGGTGTCATCGGCAAAAAGATTTATGTCACAAAAACGTAAAACTCGCCGCATGTCATTTATATACATAATAAACAAAAGGGGCCCTAATACACTTCCCTGTGGAACTCCAAGATCATTCTCCACGGGACCAGATACAGAATCATTAAAAACAGTCCGTTGAGTTCTGGCAGACAAATAGCTTTCAAACCATCTGAATGCAGTACTCGAAATTACAAAGCGCTTGATTGTGTTCAACAATAAGGGCCTAGAAATTGTTTCAAAAGCGCGTTTCAGATCCAAAAATACAGCAACTATTGTGTCTCTATTTTCTAAGTTATCTTTCCATTTTGCAAGAACTAAATTCAACGCGGGTTCACACGAATGGCCTTCCCGGTAGCCAGATTGTTCAGGAATTAATAACGAGTTACTATTTAAATATTCTAACAGCTGACCTTTAACAACAAGTTCCAATATCTTTTCTAACGTGTGTAACATATTGATGGGACAAAACTCTTCGGCTTTAATCTTTCCAGCAACCTTTTGAATCGGAACAATCAACGATTCTTTCCACACTTTAGGCACGTGCCCAGTTAGCAATGATTCATAATAAGGTTCAGCAGAGTGTGACCAATAACATTGAAGCAATCTTGAATAACCCTAGCATTTACATTGTCTACGCCAGCCGTTTTACCTAATGAAAAACAAATATTTTTAAGGTCATCCATTGTGATTGGGTGAAAACCATCAAATCTACTATTAACGTTAGTCGGCTGTTTTATTTCATCAGGTTCATCGACCAGTTCAATTGATTGATTGATCAATGAAACACTATTAATGAAATAATCATTAAACTTACTAGCAATTATTTGTTCTGTTTGTTCTAATGTGCCATCAAAAGTTATGGACCGCGGTTCACAATTACTAGGTTTTAATAAAGATTTCAAAATTTTCCATAACTCTTTGCTGTTGTTTTGATGCTGAGTAATCTTTCTCTGGATATATTCACAACGCGTCTTTTTTAACGCTTGTGAATATTTATTACGCGCGATTGTGTACTCATTCCAATGACTCTGACTATTTGATCTACAAAACTTTTTGTACAATTTATCCCTTTTGCGCTTAGGACGCAAAAGATCCAAATTGTACCAGCTGTTCGCGTTCTTTAAGGTTACAAATTTATGTTCAACTAATTGTTTCGTACACGTTTTCAAAATACTAGTAAGAACGCTGCAGAATCATCTAAATTACCGGACGCGATTGGAAAATCCAAGCTTCTTGCAACAAGATTCGAAACAGCCTGCTTCGAATATTTTCTCCAGCATTTCAATTTTTTAAAATCATTATTCTCACTCAAGTTGTCTAATACAGTGATTACTAATGTCTCATGATAGGTTATTTTCATATCAGAATCCGTTACTGAACAAATGGAATCCAAACTGGAATAAACATGATCAATCAAAGTTCTACTTCGCTGGGAAATACGTCTAAATTCATTAACGCTTTGTTTTAAATTGAAAGATTCTACTAAACGCTTCAAATGATTCGAATTTGTATTATCTCGCCAGTTGATATTAAAATCGCCAGTCAATATATTCAGTTTACTATAATCGAGAAATTCATCAAGCCAATTTTCCAATGTTTCAAGGAAACGGTGATCACTAGCATTGGGAGAATGATACAAAACACCAAAATTACCCACCTTCATACCACGTACTACTGTTATGCCCAAGAACCAATTGTCATCCTTCGCTTCGTTTCGGCAAAGCTCGAATTGAACTGATTCTCTGACATAAATAGCAACACCGCCAGTTTGTCTAGAATGTGATAAACAAGCAGCCACATTATATCCCGGAATACTATATCGATCATATGCTTCAATATCGAAAATATGAGTCTCTGATAAGAACACTAAAAGTGGATGTTTATCTTCAACAATCTGACGTAATGCAACGTAGTTTGTTGTCAACCCCGCAATATTCAAATACAAAAATTCGAACTTATTCACATTCTTCTTGGAACTTGTTTGCTATTTATTGAAACACAAGCTGCTTTTCTTTTGATTGAATAATCTTTTATATATATCAAGCATTCTGAACTAAATGCGGCATGGTTAACGTCCAAATTCATGTTACGCTCTTTATTCGTCTTTAAACAATTAACGCATTTCAAAACAGTAGACGTGCATTCAGATGTTTTGTGTTTAGGCTACACCTGGAACACGTATCACAATTTTTGCAATCCATGCTCTTGTGCCCAAATTCTCCACATTTGAAGCATCTCAAAACATTTACCGCGGGAAATACTAAGCACCGATCAAATTCTACATTTACTTTCTTAGCAGATAACAAACTGTTATACGTTTCCAAATCAACCTCTATTACCGCGCTATACTTGTTATACCGAAAGCGTGGATTTTAATACGAGTTTATTACTTTTACATCATTAATTTTGATACCCTCATTTTGACTTTTTAAAAAATCAATGAAAACATCAGGAGGAAGATTCTCGCTCATGCCCACTATTTTCAATCTCGGCACCGACGTGGGAACAACAGCACTGTAGTTTTCACCCAGATTGCTTTCAATGCAATTTTTCAACTTATCAATATTTTCGCCAACAGCGCATTCAACAATAATGGAACCATCTTTACCGTTCCTAAAATTACTCACTTTGTGTGTTTTTGGATCTAATTTTGTTTTCAAAAACTTCCGAGTTTCCTCGCAAGCTTGTTTGGACTCTTTCGGTTTGATCACAATGACCGGACGAGTCTTATGTTTAACGGGCTTAAAACCATCATTTATATTATTATTATTACTAATACTCGTTTTAATACTTTTATGGCGACCCTTCACGACTTGCGCAAAAGTCACGCCGTCATCAAAAACATCATCACTATTATCGTCATCAATTCTACGCTTCTTGTCGATTTGGTCCGATTCAGAAGGAACCGTCCCATTCCGCGCGCGGGCATCATTAATTGCAGCTTTATTTTGACGCTTATTTAATTCCAAAACCGAATTGTTCAATTTATCAAATTTCTCACAAAATAATTTTTCAAGAGATTCATTTACATTTAATCTCAACTGTTTCATACCGAAATTCAACGCGCTGTTTATCTGGGCCGATATTTGATCCCGCATTTCAATGACCGAATCAGAGAGAGAAGATAATTTCTTCATCTCTTTTTCAATACGCTTGATGTCCGGTATCAAATGTTGCCCACCACAACACTGGTTTGATAAACATTCGTCACACTTGAAGCAAAGATTATCATTATCTGTAACTATCTTTGCCGTTGCCTTGGTGAGTCCAGTACACTTGTAGTGAAACAAACGTGCACAGTTGAAGCCCACACATTTCAACGGCAAATCCGATAGGACAATTGCCGTACCACAGCCAGAGCAAATCATCGCACACAACACACGTTAACACGGGACGCTATACCAATAGACATGCAGAGCAACAAGAGACAGAGGCAAAAAAAAAATGATCGCCACCACCGCTGCTTTGAAAGCGTCGGGGGGGATTTTATTTTAACAAACTTTAACGCGAACTTGCTGCTTAAAGCAACTGTTCTTGTACTTAGCCTTTTGTAGATATACTACCGACACACGTTAGAATATATCTACCGTGAATCACTGCACTATTTCACACGTAAATTAACAATTATATATCACCACAAAATAACATCAACTACTCTGTTCGCTATCAAAAGAGAATCGCTAACATAACATTAATTTCCCTGGTATTTTTCAGCATTCGGCACAAAAAAGGCAACGTAGATTAACGCAACTCTGAAATCCCAGTGAGAAAAGTATTCAACTGGATATGAAACCGAACCGTAGTGGTCCCGAATTAGCCTTTTATGCGCTCATTTCAAGATGGCTTGACAAAGTATTTTTTTTAATTCTTTTAGCACCATTATTTAGTGGTTAATTTGTGGTTTCTAAACCCAATTCTAAATCCAAGTAATTTCTGAGAAA
Organism: Wyeomyia smithii; assembly: GCF_029784165.1. Classification (NCBI taxonomy): domain Eukaryota; kingdom Metazoa; phylum Arthropoda; class Insecta; order Diptera; family Culicidae; genus Wyeomyia; species Wyeomyia smithii. Next base: position 136,609,918 of record NC_073694.1, on the reverse strand, counting down.
TTTTCAGAAAACTGAGTCAAGCCATCTCTGAAAATGATTTCGCTTCCAATGAATCGGACAACGATGATATATACATCAATCGAAAGCCCTTAATTTGTGGTTCACGAAAATGTAGTTTTTGTAGGCATACTTCATAATAAACTAATTAAAAAACTATTATTTAAATTTTTGAACATTGTTTACCTCTTGTTGCCAACACCGACCGTACGCGGCGCTGGTAGACCATCAAGAGCTAAGAGATCTAGAGCATATCGAAAACCGGTAAAGCTTTGTTTGAATAGGGATACCAACTAGTCGGAGGTAGAAATCAGGACACCCTTTTTTCCGGCACAAATTTGATCTAAGCCTAAAGCAGTGGTGGGCACCGCTAACCGAAAATTTAGCGACGCTAATCGCTAAACCGCTAACCGGAAAATTTAGCTCAATAATCGCTAAACGCTAAACCCACATTAGCGCAACTTTCGCTAATCGCTAATCGCTAACCTTTCAATGTGTAAATGGTTATATCGCTATATTTATTGCTCGTATTTTGTAAGATTTGGACCACTTTGATCTTTTTTGGTAAAACAAACGAAAACAATTACTTTTTAAAGCTATTTACAATATGAGGTTCACGAAACGGGATTCATACTTTATTTTGTAAAAACAAGAATAACAAAAGTTATTTAGCTTGCATTAAAAATAGATACTCTTAGGAATGTTTTCATAAAAATTCAATTATTATCTGAATCGAAAAAGTAGAACCAAAGTTGTCATAATTTCAAACGCATTGCAATTTACAAAAGTTCTTGGTGTGCCGAAAATTCAATCTAGACCTTGAGCTTGTTCTTCAAAATGCTCCTGTGGCTTGTACGATAACTGGAACTCCATTCTAGGGTAATAAGACTGACAAAAGTAACTTTTGCAGTAAAGTATGTTCATCTTTCGAAACAATTTACGTACGCCATCAGCAATTCACAGTTTTTCTGAATATTTCTATTGTCGCTTCTCTACAAAATTTAGCGAATTCGAAGTTTTCGAAGGCCAAAATTTTAGCGACGCCAACAGTTTCGCTAACCAGTAACCAGCTCAAAAGTTAACGAAATCGCTAAACCGCTAACTGAATTTTAGCGTCGCTAATTAGCGATTAGCGAATTAGCGGAATGGTGCCCACCGCTGGCCTAAAGCCTGTAGTACACTCTTTGTCTAATGGTCAAATATTTGACCTTCTGACATAATGGTCAAATTTATTTGACATCATGGTTGTTGTTTGCCCGTGTTTGCCCCATGTTAAAATTAGAGATTGACAAATACTTATCTTTGACCAAATTTTTATCTGTCAAAAAGTGCCAAATATTTGACGCTTGGTCAACGAGTGTAATACAGGCTTAAGACCTCCTAGCTTGCTTCAAGGTACGATGCTGGGATGAGAAGCCAGTTGTCATAGCTTCAAAACCCACCCTTGGAGAGATTGTTATGATAAAATCGGAGCGCTAGTCCCGCAATCGTTCTGTATTCTAATAGTTGGCCGCAAAGTATGTTTCAAATAAACAGAAAGGTCAAGTTTCGACAGCGTAATGTTAGTACCTATGCTTTGCCTTTCATTTGATCTACGCTTCTTTGATTTAACTGTTCTAGATGTGAAGGGGGAAATAAATGAGTAGAATGATTGTAGAATTACTGTCGCAGTGTAAAATATGACATCGGGTGGTTCTAATTTGTTGAAAATGCGGGGCATTTTAAAGGCGTTTGACACGTTCCGCAGGACGTATTTCCAAATAGGACATTTTGTTGGAACTCGGGACTGCCTCGTTACTACACAATTACTAGATGTTTAACGATTTAAACACCTAGAAGATTTCTTTCGTCACTTGACTGAGATTCAATAGAATAAAAAATTCGTTCGCAGTGAGCGTTGTGTCCCGAAATCGTTAAAGGCTCGCTACGAAATTGATTATTTCAAGAAAATCAGGACAAATGCCAGAATATGAAAAATAAATCAGGACTCTTAATTAGGATCTCAAAATCAGGACATGTCCTGCTAAATCAGGACGGATGGTATCCCTATGTTTGAATTCTATCATCTACCTGCGCCATCTGCACGTAACGTTTTCCAATTCGTCATTTTCGTGTAGTGCGTATTGTTCGAGTAACGTAAAACAGATGATTTTTTCTCAGAAAGCTTTCGTGTAGCGATGAGTATGGTGAAACTAGAGATACTCAGAGGAAGAGATATGCGGTGAGCCAAACGAACCGTCAAAATTGGAGCCAAACGAACAACAAAGGTAACACCAGATTGAGAGGTATTGCAATCAGGTACAAAAAAGAACGAGTTTATTTCTATACGATTTTTTGTTCTATTGCCAATGAATGAATTAAGAATGCTGTGAGTGATTTTTACCCGGAGTTCAACAAACCTTGTGTATAGGTAACAAAATAAGTGAAGGCGTATTAAATTAAACATAAACATAAAATATATCACATTAACAGTTTTTGCGAAGCAGGACTTTCACCGTCACCACCGATTATACAAGTCGAATGTTAGTCAACATTGCGCTTTGAGAAGAGATCTAACACCTCTGACATATGAAACCCAGTTGCCGAATTGGCGATTTTTTTCACCGCGAATCTCTTCCTCTGAGTATTTCTAGGTGAAACAGTATGTAAACAGCAGGGATACTATATGTGCAGATTTGCTACGAAATGCAAATGTTGATCAATTAGCAGATATTTGTAGTTGACAAGCCTCCGTGTGTTTTACGTAAATTTCCTCAAAATAAGTGAAGTTTTAAGTAGACATGCGAGCGTAATTTTCTCGATCTTCGGTCGAATCATTTCCGGAAATGTAGTTTTGCCGTTTACCGATTGTTTGAAAATAAAAACCTAAATAAATACACCTTGGGGTGTGATCTGGTCTTTCTCATACAAAATCTATTATATGTTAAAATCTATTAGCACATACGTTTTAACTCTTGGAATAAATTACAGCCTGATAATAATAAAGAACAATTTTTTGTTTCGATAAATATAATAATATTTTGGTAACCAACTACGCAAGTCGAATACAGGACTGTTGGGTATTTTAGAAACCGGAATGATGCCTGAAGGTCGGGAATGGGCCTTAGAACTGTAGGGAACGGTTGAAACGCATGGTAAATGCCCAAAGGTGTGAGTTCTGACTAGAATTAAAATTCGATATTTTCTCGTCTCAGGAATATGCTTCTCCAATTACACCCTGAATAATAAAACAAAAAAGCTTTCAACGGCAGCGACTACTGTATGTCGTATATATGAACGACTGTCGATATGTTCTAGATAACCCACTAGCACTAACATCGGCAGGTGCCAGTACTATGCTCATCCAAATGTCTCTTAAGCTGGAAGTACAAAGTCAGCAGAACAAAGAGTTAATAGCATGAAAATTTAGTGCTCATTCGATGCTCATTTAATGCCATATCGCCGAATTTAATGCTCCATCATTTCTTTGAAAAATGTATTTGTTTGCTAGCTTAAGAAAATAGCTAGCAGACAATATACGAAAATAGCATTTTTAGTCACAAAACGGTTCTTTAACGGTCAAAAACATTTAATGCTCATTAAAAAACATGATTTTCATGATAATTTTATTGATTTTGTATAAATTTTTCAATAATATTATAATAATATGATAATACATAAATAGCTTCAATTTTTCAAACATTTTCCTCTGAAAACAATCAGAATCCTTTTGATACGATTAGATACCAATTAAATGCTCCCATATGCGAGCAGTTTCAATAACTTAGGTGCATTTTTCATTAAATATATTTTTTTCAAAAATATTGTTCTGCTAGCTTAAGAAAAAAGTTAGCAGAACATTGGCCAGAAACAGCATTTTTAAGCAATAAACTGTTGTAGAATGGTCATAATAATTTAATGCTAATTAAATGCTCTTGAAAAAACCTGATTTTTATGATAATTTTATTGATTTTGTATAAATTTTTCAATAATATTGTAATAATATGATTATACATAAATAGCTTCAATTTTTTCAAACATTTTCCTCTGAAAACAATCAAATCCTTTTGATACGATTAGATACCAATTAAATGCTTCCATATGCGAGCAGTTTCAATAACTTAGGTGCATTTTTCATTAAATAGATTTTTTTTCAAAAATATTGTTCTGCTAGCTTAAGAAAAAAGTTAGCAGAACATTGGCCAGAAACAGCATTTTTAAGCAATAAACTGTTATAGAATGGTCAAAATAATTTAATGCTCATTTAATGCTCTTGAAAAAACATGATTTTCATGATAATTTTATTGATTTTGTATAAATTTTTCAAAAATATGATAATATATGAATAGCTTCAATTTTTTCGAACATTTTCCTCTGAAAACAATCAGAATCCTTTTGATACGATTAGATACCGATTATATTCTCCCATATGCGAGCAGTTTCAATAACATAGGTGCATTTTTCATTAAATTTTTTTTTTCAAAAATATTGTTCTGCTAGCTTAAGAAAAAAGTTAGCAGAACATTGGCCAGAAACAGCATTTTTAAGCAATAAACTGTTGTAGAATGGTCATAATAATTTAATGCTCATTTAATGCTCTTGAGAAAACCTGATTTTTATGATAATTTTATTGATTTTGTATAAATTTTTCAATATTATAATAATATGATTATACATTAATAGCTTCAATTTTTTCAAACATTTTCCTCTGAAAACAATCAAATCCTTTTGATACGATTAGATACCAATTAAATGCTCCCATATGCGAGCAGTTTCAATAACTTAGGTGCATTTTCCATTAAATATATTTTTTTCAAAAATATTGTTCTGCTAGCTTAAGAAAAAAGTTAGCAGAACATTGGCCAGAAACAGCATTTTTGAGCAATAAACTGTTGTAGAATGGTCAAAATAATTTAATGCTCTTGAAAAAACATGATTTTCATGATAATTTTATTGATTTTGTATAAATTTTTCAAATATATGATATTATAAGAATAGCTTTAATTTTTTCGAACATTTTCCTCTGAAAACAATCAGAATCCTTTCAATACGATTAGATACCAATTAAATGCTCCCATATGCGAGCAGTTTCAATAACTTAGGTGCATTTTTCATTAAATATATTTTTTTTCAAACATATTGTTCTGCTAGCTTAAGAAAAAAGTTAGCAGAACATTGGCCAGAAACAGCATTTTTAAGCAATAAACTGTTATAGAATGGTCAAAATAATTTAATGCTCATTTAATGCTCTTGAAAAAACATGATTTTCATGATAATTTTATTGATTTTGTATAAATTTTTCAAAAATATGATATTATAAGAATAGCTTTATTTTTTCGAACATTTTCCTCTGAAAATAATCAGAATCCTTTTGATACGATTAGATACCAATTAAATGCTCCCATATGCGAGCAGTTTCAATAACTTAGGTGCATTTTTCATCAAATATATTTTTTTCAAAAATATTGTTCTGCTAGCTTAAGAAAAAAGTTAGCAGAACATTGGCCAGAAACAGCATTTTTAAGCAATAAACTGTTGTAGAATGGTCATAATAATTTAATGCTCATTTAATGCTCTTGAAAAAACCTGATTTTTATGATAATTTTATTGATTTTGTATAAATTTTTCAAAAATATGATATTATATGAATAGCTTCAATTTTTTCGAACATTTTCCTCTGAAAACAATCAGAGTCCTTTTGATACAATTAGATACCAATTAAATGCTCCCATATGCGAGCAGTGTCAATAACTTAGGTTATTTTTTCATTAAATATATTTTTTTCAAAAATATTGTTCTGCTAGCTTAAGAAAAAAGCTAGCAGAACATTGGCCAGAAACAGCATTTTTAAGCAATAAACTGTTGTAAAATGGTCATAATAATTTAATGCTCATTTAATGCTCTTGAAAAAACCTGATTTTTATGATAATTCTATTGATATTGTATAAATTTTTCAATAATATTATAATAATATGATTAGACATGAATAGCTTCAATTTTTTCAAACATTTTCCTCTGAAAACAATCAGAATCCTTTTGATACGATTAAATACCAAATCACCGGCGACTCGTCCATAGGTGCAACCTGTGCAATGCACATGGGGACGTCAGGCAAAAAATGAATCTAAAATCCAAATTCATACTCTTATTTTCATATTTTTTAGTTTTATTTTTAAATAGTAACAGAGGGAATTACTTGCTTTTATTCGCGGATAAAATTGTAATCACTTCCTCAAACTCTGATTTTCAGAATTTATAGTTGAACAGGTAGGTTCAACAGCCACGAGTCGCCCCTGTACCAAATAAATGCTCCCATTTACAAGCAGTTTCAATAACTTAAAAAATCAAATTAAGATAAAATTAAAATTTAAATTAAAATTAAAAAATGTAATTTAATTTATTGAGATTTGTTTCAATTAGGACTTATCATTCGTAGGGAGTTCAACCTACTTATCAAAAAAAAATATATATATAAACTGACAACTAACTCAATTCAAAACTTATTGACTAAAAAGAGAGCTCATCGTAGCAATTGAGGATTGCAACGATTTTTGTCGAAAATTGTTAATAATTTTATTTGACATAGCTTCATGTTTCAACACCAGTAACTCTATGTTATTCGAGTGTACCAAACCAAGACGCTTCAAAATCAATTTCAGAATTTTATTCCGAACCTGTTATCTGTGCAAAAGAGTAAAAAATGAGCGGTACAGCTTGGAGAATTTTGTTTTGATTGTGAAATTGAACTTTGTTTACCTTGCCGTGCCTTAACAATTGCTAGACGGACTGGGCATTAATAAAAATTTGACATATGGTTGCCGTTACAATTCGCACAGCGAAAATTTTTACTCTCTTTCACAGGACATATAGCCTTTTTGTGAGAAGAGTCTCCACAAATGAGGCATTTTCGGTCGAAGTTACAGATTTTTGAACCATGGCCATACCGTTGGAAAACTCGCAATTGGGCTTTTCTCCTCCCCCAAACTTTCTATATAACTCCCACTTTACCTGAACATTATGGATGGTATGTGGTTTGTCAAAAAATTTCAAATTTTTAACCTCAGTGCGGTTAGTAAGGCAAAGCCTGGGTGCTACATTCCGATTCGGAAACTGACATTCTGTTTACTATACAAAGACTTCGCAGCCGACTGTTTTAGTGGTGCGGGGCTAGCGCTACGATCCTACAGACACTAACAGTCTCTCCCAAACCGAGACTCAATCTTACGACGACTGGCTTGTTAGGCTTGCATCGTACGACGAGACCATCTGGGAGATAAGTCCGGTTAAAATGCATTAAATAATAAACAAGGGAAATTCCAGCTCTCTGACTTTCCTCACCTCATGATTTTCGTTTCATTAGATATGCCAATTAATTCTGTTGGGGTAAGTTATATGATCGGTGGTTGAGCGGTGATGATGATCTCATCAACGGTTTGATCGCTGGTGAGACCTTTCAAGACAACCTCGACCGGCTTGGCGTTCTTGATGTCATAGGTTAAAAATTTGTATATCTTATCAGTTTAATACTGAACAAGACGATTATGGCCTTTAATTGACTCAGCTAATAAGCATTCGCCGCTAATAAGCATAAGCAGTTGATCAAACAAGTGATCAAATAGTACCCAACAAATCGAAAAAAGGGACCAACAGTTGTTAGAAAATAGCCAGAGAAGTTATTGCTATTGAAAAGGATACGGAATAAGGGATTGGGCGATCTACAGGGAAAGATCAATCTTCAGGATCGATCTCTGTTGAAACGATCTTTCAAAGCATATTTTTTTAAGGCGCTGTGAAATTCACTGAACCAAGCGCCCTTTTTTTTCAATTGAGTTAAGTATTAACACCAGTGTAGGGGTATTGGGGGTAAGCCCGACCCCCTAAGGAAAATGATTCTTTAGTAGCACTTGATGGCGAATATTGTTGAATTTTTTTTCACAGAATCATTGCTTAGATTGTTTTCTACATGATATGAAGGTTTTCAGTACTTTCAAATTGTTATTTTACAAGGAATAGTGAAGTTTTGAAACTAGGATAAAAATGACGTTTTGCAATCAGTGCGGGTGAAACCGGCACCCCTTGGGGGTAACACCAGCACCTAAGTTTGTTCATGAATTAACTCGAATTAACTGAACCAATTTTAATTCGGAAACCACCGAATGAGAGATCTTACATTTCTGTATGTTACTGTTGAATTTGGTTGTTGTCGGTTAACTGGTTCTGGGCAGATTACCGGAACAAGTTCCAGTGAACATTATGTATAAACAATGAAAGAATTTGATACTCGGCAAGCCTATCATGTGGCACTCTAAATCATATTATTAACTAGTTTCATTGAAACCAGGATCACATTGACCACACCGGAGCATATTTCAAATACCACCGGAAAAGCCGTCAGTTTTGTGACTTGATTCAGTACATTTGGCACCTCTAATAACCCTTGGAATCATTCATAAATCACAGAAGAGCTTGAGTGCATGGTTCTAAGTCGATTAATTAATTTATTTATCAGCGAGATATCGGTAATAGATGAGAAATATGTGTCAGTAACATCCAACTAGCCTCAGACCATGTCGGGCTTACCCCACTCACTGGGTGACGGTGTTACCCCGACAGCACACATTTTTTTAAAAAGAGTATTTCTACAAATTTATCGCTTCAATTTACCTCAGATCGAACTCCTGTGATTGCTTACAATACAGACAATAAATTGCAGAGCAACGAAAAATTATTTTAGTCTTTTCAAATGAATAAAAGCTTGAGTTCCACTCACAAAAAATTACATCCGTTCACGCGTCAGCTGCAGTAGCGTATGTTTTGTCTATTATTTTAACGTTTGACGTTTCACGGTGGCTTCGATGTGTCTTAAAATATCTAAAATATTAAATACCAACACTTCACATATTCCAAAACACAGTTAAGTTAATTAGCGTTTTCTAGTAAAATCCTAGGGGTGACGGTCTTACCCTCAGTGCCGGGCTTACCCCCAGTACCCCTACGTGAGAATGAATAATCTATCATACATGAACAACAGAAATCATTTAAATAGTTCATAATGATATGGCCTCACCTCCAGTCACTGACGGACGAGCAAAATGTTGTATTAGAGAATGCGAGTGAAACATGTTTGGTGACAGCTGAGTCGAACAGTTTCGCAGACCAGCTTGTCCAAATCCAGCCATCTGCAATATCAAAATTGGTCAGGCGAGTAACTCGCCGCTCGCCTCGTTTTCTGTAATAAGCCCCAATTACAAAAAATCCCTAGAACATTGAACACCGATGACTCAAAATCATGTTTTTGGAGATTGGTTCGATCTGGTTGTACTCCGATTATTTCATTATTACTAGTCCATCACCAGTTGCATTATGGGCAGGAATGAAATGGACTATATGGAGGCATGATGATGTCATTATCGCACGCAACCATTCAAAAGCCGATAAGACAATATTAGAAATGGTACACGATACCTGACAATCACTCAAAATTGCATAAAAAAAAGTTCTGCACGCTGAAAAATAATTTTTTTAAAAGATCGAAAAAAAAACACAAAATTAACGATCTTTCTAACTTTTTCAGGTCAACAGAATCGATCTGAAAATCAAAAAACAGGAACAGGAAATCATATTTTTATCTTATCATCGAAAATTTAGAAAAAATCAATAAAATTATCATTTAATGAAAAATGCACCTAAGTTATTGAAACTGCTCGCATATGGAAGCATTCAATTGGTATCTAATCGTATCAAAAGGTTTCTGATTGTTTTCAGAGGGAAATGTTTGAAAAAATTGAAGCTATTTATGTATAATCATATTACTATAACATTATTGAAAAATTTATACAAAATCAATAAAATTATCATAAAAATCAGGTTTTTTCAAGAGCATTTAATGAGCATTAAATTATTATGACGATTCTACAACAGTTTATTGCTTAAAAATGCTGTTTCTGGCCAATGTTCTGCTAACTTTTTTCTTAAGCTAGCAGAACAATATTTTTGAAAAAAATATATTTAATGAAAAATGCACCTGAGTTATTGAAACTGCTCGCATATGGGAGCATTTAATTGGTATCTAATCGTATCAAAAGGACTCTGATTGTCTTCAAAGGAAAATGTTCGAAAAAATTTAAGCTATTCATATATTATCATATTTTTGAAAAATTTATACAAAATCAATAAAATTATCATGAAAATCATGTTTTTTTCAAGAGCATTGAATGAGCATCAAATTATTATGACCATTCTACAACAGTTTATTGCTTAAAAATGCTGTTTCTGGCCAATGTTCTGCTAACTTTTTTCTTAAGCTAGCAGAACAATATTTTTGAAAAAAAATATATTTAATGAAAAATGCACCTGAGTTATTGAAACTGCTCGCATATGGGAGCATTTAATTGGTATCTAATCGTATCAAAAGGATTCTGATTTTTTTAAGATGAAAATGTTTGAAAAAATTGAAGCTATTTATGTATTATCATATTATTATAATATTATTGAAAAATTTATACAAAATCAATAAAATTATCATGAAAATCAAGTTTTTTCAAGAGCATTAAATGAGCATTAAATGTTTTTGACCGTTATAGAACCGTTTTGTGACCAAAAATGCTATTTTCGTATATTGTCTGCTAGCTATTTCCTTAAGCTAGCAAACAAATGCAATTTTCAAAGAAACGATGGAGCATTAAATTCGGCGATATGACATTAAATGAGCATCGAATGAGCACTTAATTTTCATGCTATTAACTCTTTGTTCTGCTGACTTTGTACTTCCAGCTTAAGGGACATCTCATCCAACGCCGCGTACAGTCGGTGTTGACAACAAGAGGTAAACAATGTTCAAAAATTTAAATAATAGTTTTTTAATTATTTTAATATGAAGTATGCCTACAAAAACTACATTTTCGTGAACCACAAATTAAGAGCTTTCGATTGATGTATGTATCATCGTTGTCCGATTCATTGGAAGCGAAATCATTTTCAGAGATGGCTTGACTCAGTTTTCTGAAAATTTCTCAGAAAATACTCAACCACAAATTGGATTTCGAAACCACAAATTAATGTTGGTGCTAAAAGAATTTTGAAAAAATACTTTGTCAAGCCATCTTGAAATGAGCCTTTTATGCTTATCAGATTTTTCGCTAGAGTGTCGTTAAAAAAAGGATCGCCTCTCGGTTGAAAATTTTTCCCTGAATTGAGAAGCAAACAAAAAAAATTGTTTCAGTTTTCTCAGATATTCCCTGATCGAAAAATGAATTCCCTGACATTCCCTGATTTTTCAGGTTTTCCACACCCTGTTTTTTAGATGAGTGCGCGGAAAATGTGCTGCGCGGAATTGCCTGCAGTCACGGTTCACGGTATGTCCTCTACATGGAAACATATACAACGTTCCACCAGATTCAAAGATTTAGCTTGAAATGATGCAATATGGATGCAATAGACTCAAGAATATAATGTGAAATGTTAGGAGTGTCATGTGTTGTACAGGTCGGACTCGACTATCCGGAATTTTATTTTTTAGTGTTCATTTTCGATTTTTATTCCGAAATTTTGCCTTTATTATCCCTTCTGGAATATTTGTTACCGTTTATGTCACTTCCGGCATGTTTGGAACATGTTCGAATGAAATGAAAATAATCAATGTCCAATTTTTTTTGTTTGCTTCTCAAGATTTTGCCCATTTTAGCATCAGTAATAATTTCTGGTCACGCCACTGCATCATACAAGTAAAAAAAAAAAAGAAATATTTATTTCATATTCGTTAATCGCAAATTTGAATATTTTTTCTATGATTCGATTATCCGGAATGATTTTTTTTTATGTTCTGGATAATCAAGTCCGACCTGTAATAGTGTTTTGTTATTAAATATAATTTATAAAAAAAGGTAGGGTTTTACGTGCCGTGACGTGACGATTTCGCGAGAAATACTTCAAGTAGACTTTTCTCCGCCCGCAATAAAACTTTAAAAAATCCTATCAGCAGCAGTAGAAAACAACACGTTAAGTACTGACAAATTGAATCACAAGTCGTTATAATTGATGGTCTGATAACAGATAAGTAATAATTATAAAAACTATTTTTTTGTGTTTTATACATGCATATTACTGTTATAAACGAAGTTATAACGGTATATCCGAATATTTTCGTAAAGCTTTTTTGTTTAAGTTTCTAACTTAATCCAACTGAAATCCTCAATTGCAAAAATCACAACTGTTTCATACGATATCAATAAACATAATAATACTAAAAAATAATAATTCTGCTCTACATTATAAAAAATGTTCACGCAAATCTCGTAAAACTATAAATAAACTTTCGCTTACCTCCCGTTCATTGTGAAATTCAAACTATGCCAATAAGTGCTGCCAAAGCCTCAAGTAAAGTACAGCTACACAACTTCTAATAGACCCTCCGTCTTTTGCTCTAATCCAACGTATTCTGCAATCGAAAAAGAAACATTCAATTCACTTTCGTTATCAATTCGATGGGCATGGTAATGTTATCAGAGAGATACGGGGGAATCAACATTTCTAGTGTAGACATCATCCCAATGGCAGGCAGGCATAATGATTGCAAGAAACCAATGATAGATGAGACGAACGCCTACTTCTTCTGTATAGCACGACAGAACAAAGGAATCTTAGGTCGTTTTGAAATATCAATTATATAATTTTATTCGTTTTTATTCAATTTTATCCCCGAGCAAAAAAAAATCCAGAACTTTTTTGGTTTATTTGAAGTTAGAGGTTATACGTCACCATAGCCCACAACAACGACAGACCCTCTATTTCAAGAGTTCATAATTTTTAAATACGTGAGGATTAGGTACTATCTGCCGCTTTTATTTTTAAATCTTTCGCGCTGTTAGTAAAAATACTACTAATTGTTTGCACATTTCAATTAATTCCTCTCTGCCTTAACCGATCAACGTATTAACAATGCTAGGGTGAGTTTCAAACAAATGACTCATACAAAAATAATTAAAATGAAAATATAATATATACAGAGGCTTCTAAATGCGTCATACAAAACCGTTTAGGCCGAGTCGCGATAGGAAACGACGAGATTAAATTTATGTTCTCGGGTTTCAAAATTTCCTCAACTGAATTCGCACTCCCATCATTGGGGAAAACAAACTCGCTAAGTGACAAGGGCGGTTCAATATGCGCGGTAGAGTGCATAGATAAATATCATGCATAAAACAGAGTATAATGAGGTTGTTGTCGCTGTCGATCCACAGATGTACGCCCCACTGACAGATACGCATTTTACAAGATGGTTCAGAACAGTCGATTGCTAAATTCATGAATCCAATTTTGACAACATAATGCATGTGTAAATAGCATAACATAAATATCAACTAAATTGTCTCCTTTCAGTTTGTAAAATATCTATAGAATAAAAAAAGATATGAGTAGATTTATAGCGTCTAACCGAACAAGCGTCTTTAATACCAAAAATTTGGCAATAGTCTGTACTTAATAAACAAAATTTCTGATAGTGGAATGTCAGCACCTAGGCATTGTTCTGCTAGTCAAATACATTTTGAACTAACTCATAAATATTGTTTTCTCGTGGTTTTTTATTTAATAATTTCAATAATTAAAAAAGTAATTTCTAAACTTAGTGATATATAGCAAAGTATTATTGCTAAGGTTCATATCGATTTTTACTGAGAGAAACTAAAACTGAGTGTGAACACTTTTTAAATCTTACGCCAGCTTTGTTCTCGGACAGCGAATTGGAATCGATAACTATTCGGGATTTTGATTGACTATTAGAGTATTGATGTTGAAGTAGCCAGACAAAATGTCAATTCGCCGTTCACATATCTTGAAATTACAAACTTTAAGACATCGCTCACGGTAAAAGGAGCACCTACTTTTCTAAGCAACTCAAGCGATAGAAGCTAGATCAATAAAGCTAGAATTTTGCAGCTCACTTAAACTGAATATACATAGTAGTCATAAAAATGTTGAGGAATAAAAGCGAAGCTATCTGTTGAACCCGTTGAACCAACGTTTATTCATGCTATTAGTTGATAATTCTTATTAGAAACCTCTAACGTCAAAATATCGACAATATCATGTACATATATCTACTTTCGATGCACATTCTAAAAATCCACTTTCACTTAAATAGTTGAACAGAAATTGTAAAAAAATAAGTGGCATTTAACACGAGCACTTGTTCGTGATGGAGGAAATTCCGCATCTCACAAATTAGGTTATGTTACATCAGTTGAATCATATACCTGTAGCGGTTATCCGTAGTACAGGAAAACTTCCAAGATGTAAACACTCAGATATTTATATTTCAAGCTTTACCAGCAAAAGCCAGCCAAACAAAAGCAAAACTCACCTTGCCCTGGCGTTGTATTTCGGCCAGATCAGCACTTCGCCGAACAGTATTTTTATTTTCTTCTTTCAAGGAAAATACACATGTGCTGGCAAAAACACTCGGATACGGCGGTCTCGCAGTGACAAAGTCGTAAAGCTGCAGTTTGATTGGACAATGTTTACTGTATGAGCGTAGATTGTATTAAAATACCTCTCAAAATAAACCTTTAACTCCCATAGTCTAGAACGACTGCTATACTGAAGACAATGCTTGTGCACTCTGTTGTGTGACGCTTTGCGATTTCGACCGACACTAACATCAGCTGATGAAAGCTATAAACGGTGTAGACTGATAAGGTGAGCCGGAATGGAAACGTAATAAACGATAGGTTTATCCAAGACGCATCACGCGATTATTGTATCGTTTGGTATTCTTTATTCCCAGACCCACCTGGGGCAATCAGGCATCTCTTTCTCGCATCGCAAATCGCAATATCGTTTCTCTATTTCCGCTGACCCAGTGGAATAAAGAAATTCGCTATTAACTTTAAAGCATTTGGCTTACTAATCTCGCGCAATTCTAATTCTAATTAGGAATCAAGACATACACAGGAAAAGATTAATTCCCAATTTTAAAGCAAAGCAAAGTCTTGGTGCTTTATTCCGATTCGGAACTCGACCTTCTGTTTGTTTCACACAGATTACCCAGTTTCACAATGCACAATGACAAGACTGTGTGATATGTTTGGAAATTCATATATGTATACTTTACTAATTTATCAATTATTGACAGCATTTGCGACTAAACTTTTGATAGTATTGATAATCCCTGGCAGCTTATTGGCATCTATCAGTAAAACTTTTCTGAACGGCTGCAGCTCTTCATCCTCCTCTAGCCAGTTGCCAGCCAATGCGGTTGCAGTTTCCTTCTGCACAGAATAGTCGAAGCTGGCTACTGAATCCTTAATGAAATACTCTTCCTCATCATTGGAGTATAATATTTCTGCAGATTTCGTTCCAGAAGCCGCCTTCTGATAGTACTTAACAAACATCAGAAAATAGTCAAACTTGTAAGGCATACCTTTTGCCTTTGCTCGATCGATTTCCACTAGAAGGTTTTCAAACATAGGAACGCATACAGCAGCAGGAATGTTTACGAATCTTTCATTCAACAAAAGGGCTGTACATTTTGTTCCACTTTGCAGTGCTTCACGGAACAGTTGCAACACCGCTTCTGTGGCGTATTTCTCTGCTTTTTCAAAAATCATCTTCTGCAGTTGTTTGAAGCAATTTTGATCTAGCTTGTTAGACAGATTGATAGCGGAAGTTACACCGAATACAACCTGACACGGATCTTCATCCATTGAATCATCGTCTTCTTCATCGTCGTCAGTGTACGCTTGCTTTAGCACACTCCCTACATAATTTTGCCCTAAAATAATTCAGTTATTAGACGATAACGCATTACCTGCTCACCCCATCAAAATTGCAATTGTCGATGCCGCAAATTTTAAAATACATGCGAATAGGGGTGTCACCCTTTATCAATATGCAATTTTTATGCCAACCCTTTCTTACCAACGATAACACCAGACAACTCAGTTAGATCGATGTGTGCTTTGACAAACAGCTGCCCCAGCATTTGTTTGATTCCATCTAGATCCGTATCGATTGGATTTCGGCCTTCAAAATCTACGGTAATTCCCTGCAAACGATTTTGGTGTACCTATAGCACCATTACACCACTAAACTCACCTCATCACCTTTGTAGATATCGGGATTTTCATCGTTACTCGAGTCGTCTTCACTTTCGTTCCCGGCTTCCATTTGTTGAGCCGCATTATCGTCGTGCTCCTCAACTTTCAATTTTTTACTGGTCATACTATTGTAACCACAAATATTTCCAAAATGATAACAATCGCAATCGCGTGTTGCGTATATTTATAAATGCCGAAAACACGCGTCGTACAAACAGACTGAAAAGAATTCGTTACAGTGGAGTTTGAGCGTTATCTGCATATATCTGTCAAACTTCTTAGATCTAATCAGTTGACCGTCAAACTCTGAGAGTCAAACTGCCTACATTTGCTCACTCAAACGGCATTTATCGAACTAACGATATTCGCGATTAAAACTTCTGTTTGACTAACAGTTGGCGCTGCAGTAAATGATGATGATTTTTAGTTAAAGCCCGATTTAGAGTTCCAAGCGAATTTAAAATTTCATACAAAATGTTAAGGCCCTTTTTTCACACCCGTGAAAAATGCAACCTGCAAAAATTTTACTTCGCTTGGAACTATAAGCCAATTCGATCCAGCGAAATCGAAGGTTGTGTCACTTGGGTTTACTTTTTTCGCGCATGCAAACGCTAGTGAAAAAAGAAGCAACAAGCGAAAACTTGAGTTTAAGCCAGGGGCTAGACACCTTCATTTTTATGGAAAATATTTCGAAAATATTACACTGAGGTCGTTCCACTCTTCACACTAGCTCTCATGTCTCCGAAATTGAGACATGTCTTCACATTTGGCATCCCTGTCATAACACGTGAACCATGACACTAGCAATACTCAGAGGGAGAGATAAGCGAAGAGAGTGTTGTGAGCCAAACGAACATGTCAAAATTCGAGCCAAACGAACAAGAAAGGTAACACATTGAAAGGTATTGCAAAAAGGTTAAATAAAGAATATATTTATTTTTACACGTTTTTCATGTTTTATTGCTTAAACATGAATTGAGAATGCTCCAAAGTTGCTTCAGCACAGCGATTTTTAACTGGTGGTTCACAAACCCTTTGTATGGTCTACAGAATAATGATGAAAGTATATAAAATTAAACATAAACATAAAATTTAACACCTTCACGGTTTTTGTGATGCACTTTATTATTCCCCAGGACTTCCACCGTCACCATCAGTTATACGAGCCGAATAAAAAAATTAGTGAACATTGCGCTTTGAGAAGAGATCTGGCACCTCTGATATGTGAAACCTAGTTGCCAAATCAGCAGTTTTTTTCATCGCTTATCTCTCCCTCTGAGGATCTCTACATGATACTATATATAACCAGCTTTTTACGCACCATAATGGCGGGTGCTATAATGCGCGTTCGTAATTTGTGAACCTCTCTGTTTACGTCAGATTCACGATTTTTGCAGCTTTGGCAACATTAATGTTGCCAGATTCATTGTTTTCCTTGCGAAATACATGAAAAGTCAAACTGACGTAAGCAGAGTTGTCAAAAGGGTAGGTAACATATTAAGAATTTTTCATTATAGCGTCTGCCATTATGGTGCGTGAAAAGCTGGATAGACCTGCGGACTGAATCGCAGCGAGCCAAAACAACTGTTAAACGTGCGAGCCAAAATGAACTAATGGACCTTCCTATCTGCGCAAGTATAATAGTCGATTTCACTAATACAAATTTTATTTTTGGTTGCAAATAATCAACCAGCGTGGTAATAAAAAATTTCCTCCTGCCCCGAACTTTTATTCAAGTTTTAAGCCGATTTTTACTTTAACTTTTTTTAACTTTTTTGGGAGATTTCTTCCTGAGTGTTACGTATGTCTTATGTATGTGGCGATACGGTCGAGCAGATTTAAAAAGGCGCATAGTAAAGGGCGAAACAACAAATTTTCGAAAATACAATGGAAAGCGACTGGAGTTCAAGTTTTATGTGTAACATGGACGAAGTTAGAGCAAATGTGCTTTTATTAGCATATTTGCTAAATAAGCCGACAGATTTGTTTACATCATTTCATTTTTCAATAGATTCTGCTAGTTTACTACACTATTTGGTCTCCTATCTTATTTGAGTCATGCATGCGTTACAGCAAGAAGATAGTTACACCACATATATAAGACATACGTAACATTCAGGAAGAAATCTTCCAAAAAAGTTGGTACAAAATGAACTACTCGAATGGTACCACGCTCTGAATAAAATCACTGTTTGAGTTGTTTTTTTAAGGCAGTGTACCTGCGCAGCCCTGCATTTGTCTCGTTCCTACTCCAAAAATGCTGCATTGATTTTGTAAATAACTTTTTGACAGTTCCTTATGAGATTTTCTTTGGGGATCGATAAAGCCGGAAAAGGAAAATTCATTTTGTTCATTATTAGTCGAGCAGCTCCAGTACCAGTACCAGAAAAAAATGCTAGTGTTACGTATGTCTTATGTATGTGGTTACACGCTATCAAAAAACGACGCATGTGCGTGTTCTCTGTTTTGAGTGTAGTATTCGTTTCTTCCTCCCAGATAAAGAGCATTATGGATTAGCTTGCGATTCTCAGTGTATTTGCGAGGGAAGTATGAAAAAAAATTATTGCCCCTTGCATGACTATTTGGACTTCTGTGATAATCATTCAGTGCCCAATTTCTTATTTCGCTTTATCAAATTGACACCTCAGTAGCGCAGTGGCAGTTTTTTTTGGGTTCATTGTTTGTTTTGTTTTTTATTTGCAACATTAAGTATATATTTTTGAGCAGCTTTAGTTGAAAATTAGGTTGAATATCAAAACAAAACACTCTTTGTCTAATGGTAAAATATTTGACCTTCTGACATAATGGTCAAATTTATTTGACATCATGGTTGTTGTTTGCCCGTGTTTGCCCCATGTTAAAATTGGAGAGTGACAAACAATTATCTTTGACCAAACTTTTATCTGTCAAAAAGTGCCAAATATTTGACGCTTGGTCAAAGAGTGTAATACAGCTTAAGTGTTACATGATTGATTGGGTGATACTGAGTATCGATACATTCTCAATTGTCATTGTATCGATACCAGACCACACGGTTTCAAGTAAACTTTAATAATATATATAGGTATCAAGCACTGACCATTGCTGGAGTGATTTCTTATTAACCTACCACGGCAGCAGTCATGATAGAGATTTTTTTTGTCTATAAAATAAAATATTTCTGTCAAGCGTTTCGATAACACTAGTATCGATACCCATCGCCCAAACTGCGAAATCGTTTGCGAAATTCGACTGTGATAATCGTGTATTTCCGGGTAGTCCAATTTGGCGTAAAAGTTGCAATATTGTTTTCATGAAATTATCGATACGCAAATTAATCGATAATGCAGATAACTTTTCCATTAGGGCATCCTTAACAGTGCGGTACCATTTAAGTTGTTATGGCGGCTGTGTACAGCGCGGCTATTTTGCTCATCCACCCGTTTTCACACCGGTCGTTGCTATTGTTTCAGTTTGACGTTTCATCCAGCATAAACCTTTAGCAGCGCTGTTATCGGACTGCTAAATTTGAGAGCGCGATGCTTCCCGGAAGCTCGGCTACTATTTCTCTAGCGCGTTTAGCAGCGACCGGTACGGTGTGAAGTGATGACAAACGGGGTATTGAAGCGCACCGTTAAGGATGCCCTTACCAACTATGTTCTCACAAGTTGCTAGGGACGGGCGATACTGACGAAAGTATCGATACTTTGGTATCGCGATACTTCAATGAGCTTCGTTGCCAGGTATCGAGGTATCGGCTGAAGAAGTATCGATTATCGATGCTTCGATAGTATCGGTACCAGACTTGCAATTTTTTTCCAAAAATCATCATTTAGGAAGTGTCACAGACAGATGACCTGTTGGGTGTTTCCACTACCCGACGCCGCTGCGCTCAACCTGGCTGCCTGACAGCTATCGTTAGATGCTATTGACAGCGCATTCTCTATTGTTCCCGACTGTCTAAGAGAACCACGCTTTTAATTCGTTAGTTATAAAAGTTTTACTTAGTCATAGCTAAACGCCTTTTATTACGTTCCTTCGACTACAAAAGTGGCGACGAGTCTGTCGGATTGACGGAATTTTGTTCGATATTCGGTTTTAATTCACGTTAGATATCGCAACTCTAACCCAAAATTCCATCTCCCACGCGAAAACGAAGGAGGCAGAGCAGTGCAAGTATGGACAGTGACGATGATTTTCGAGGATTTCCTGCTGCGGATTTTCAGCAGCAGCAGGAACGGCGCCGTGAGCAACAAAATCTTCGATCACAAAACGATCAGCCTCCTCCAGCACCACAGGGGAACGATGCCATCATGCTAGAAGTGGTAGCCATGATGAGCCAAATGATGCAGCAACAACAGCAGTTTTTTCAAGCGATGGCGGCCAATGTGCCGCAGGTCCCAGTAAATCCAGAGCAAATTATTGATTCGCTTTCAAGCAGTATTAAAGATTTTCGCTACGATGCCGACAGTAACGTTACTTTTGCGGCCTGGTTTTCGCGCTATGAGGACCTTTTCATGAAGGACGCCGCTCGCCTTCCCGATGACGCAAAAGTCCGTCTGCAAGCTTGGTATGGCCGGGCATGAGCGTTATGTTAGCTTCATCTTACCATAAAAGCCTGGAGATTTGCCATTCAACACAACTGTTGAGAAGCTTACAAGTTTGTTCGGTGCCAAACAGTCAGTCGTAAGCAGGCGTTATCGGTGCCTACAGGTTACAAAACAGCCAACCGAGGACCACACTTCTTACGGCTGCCGCGTTAACAAACTCTGCGTGGAATTTGAGCTGGGTAATATGACTGAAGACCAGTTTAAATGTTTAATCTTTGTATGTGGATTGAAGTGTGAGAGTGATGCCGATATTCGAACGAGGCTTTTATCGAAAATTGAAGAGCACGATAATGCTACATTACAGCAGTTGTCCGAAGAGTGTCAGCGACTCCTTAACCTCAAGGCCGATAATGCCATGATTGAGGCACAACCGTTCAAGGTACAAGCGGTTCACCAGCAAACAGACCGCAAGCGTTTCAATAAAACGGAACGTACTCCATCTGGCTCGCCAGCTGGTAATTCAACCAGTTTTCCTAAACGACCGTGTTGGTTGTGTGGTGCATTGCATTTTACACGAGACTGCAGTTACAGGAAGCATAAATGCTCCGTTTGTGGGCAATACGGCCATCGAGAAGGTTATTGCAAAAGTGCGAAACCTCTGATAAGGAAAAAGGGAAGGAAAGTTTCTTCGGTTACCAGCAATGTAGTCGTCGTTAACGAATGTACGGTGCAGCAACGTCGAAGATTTGTGACGGTTGATTTCGGTAATACGTCCATCAGGTTGCAGCTCGACACCGCCTCTGATATTACTGTGATCAGTGAGGCACTTTGGAAACAAATTGGTAGTCCAGCCATGTCACCACCATCGGTTAGGGCAAAGACGGCTTCTGGTAACGGTCTGCCGCTCCAAGGAGAATTTCGTTGTGATATGAGAATCGCTGAGACCACACGTTCTGAAGTTGTCCGAGTCAGTAAAAAACCGTTGAATTTGCTTGGTGCTGATCTCGTGGACAGCTTTGGTCTCTGGTCAGTTCCGATGGATACATTCTGTTGCTATGTGTCTGGCTCCGAAGATTTGTTGCTGACACTTAAATTGACTTTTCCCAAGCTGTTCAACGAGCAACTTGGTTTGTGCACTAAAATGAAAGCTTCATTGGAGCTAAAAGCGAACTGTCGACCGGTTTTCTGTCCTAAACGTCCTGTGGCCTACGCGATGCTCGAGTCTGTCGACCGCGAACTCGATAGATTGCAGCAACTTAACATAATATCTCCAGTCGATTATTCGGAATGGGCAACACCAATCGTCGTAGTCCGTAAAGCCAACGGGGCCATTCGGATCTGCGGGGACTACTCTACGGGCCTCAACAACGCCCTCCAGGCGCATCAGTATCCGCTGCCTCTACCTGAGGACATTTTCGCCAAGCTGGCAAATTGCAAAATTTTTAGCCAGATTGATCTTTCTGATGCGTTCTTGCAGGTGGAAGTAGACGACCAGTCGCGGAGCCTGCTTACGATAACACACATCGGGGCCTCTACCAGTACCACCGCCTTCCGCCGGGTGTCAAAGTAGCGCCCGGAGCCTTTCAGCAACTTATCGACACCATGCTTGCTGGGTTGAAGGGAACATCTGGCTACCTCGATGACGTCATCTTCGGTGGCGAGAGTAAACGGGAACATGATCAGAACCTTGAAGCGGTTTTGCAGCGTATCCAGGATTATGGTTTCACAATTCGTCCAGATAAGTGTTCCTTCGGGAAAAGTCAGATATCGTACCTGGCGCATATCATCGATGCCAATGGACTGCGACCGGACCCAGCAAAAATTGAGGTGATTGCCAAGTTACCGCCTCCCGCCAACGTTACGGAAGTGCGCTCATTTCTGGGAGCTATCAACTTCTATGGGAAGTTTGTACCCAATATGCGTATGCTCCGCTACCCGTTGGACAAATTGCTTAAATCCGATGCCAAATTTGTTTGGGATGATGAATGTCGAAAAGCCTTTGACAGGTTCAAGCAGATTCTGTCGTCAGATCTTCTGCTCACACACTACGACCCGACGCAGGAAATCGTAGTATCCGCCGATGCTTCCTCTATTGGGCTAGGAGCTACCATCTCGCACGAATTTCCGGACGGTTCTCTCAAGGTAGTCCAACACGCATCGAGAGCATTAAAAAGAACTGAGCAAAACTACAGTCAACCGGATCGCGAGGGTTTGGCTATAATATTTGCTGTTACGAGGTTTCACAAAATGATTTTTGGTCGGAGATTCACACTGCAAACCGATCACGCACCTCTTCTCAGAATTTTCGGATCAAAAAAAGGTATCCCGGTGTACACGGCGAACCGGTTGCAACGCTTCGCTCTGACGCTATTACTCTACGATTTTTCCATCGAGTACATCACTACGGATAAATTTGGCAATGCTGATGTGTTGTCGCGGCTAATAAATCAGCACGTAAAGCCAGACGAGGATTATATTATAGCCAGCATTCGGTTGGAGGAAGATATAAGGTCAGTTGCAATCAATACAATTAACGTACTACCCCTCAGTTTTAGAACCGTCGCGCAGAGTACACAAACTGATCCGCTATTACGTAAGATATATCAATATATCGTCAACGGGTGGCCGAAACCGAAAATTGTTCAGCCGAAAATTAAACAATTCTTTGCCAGAGCGTAGTAGACGGATGTATTCTGTTTGGCGAACGGCTTGTGATTCCGTCGCAGCATCGCAAACGGTGTTTGACGCAGCTCCATCAAGGGCACCCAGGTATGGAGCGCATGAAAGCCATTGCTAGGAGCTATGTATATTGGCCAGGTCTCGACGGCGACATAATGCATTATGTGAATGCCTGCCAAAACTGTGCGCTCGTAGCCAGGTCACCTCCTCGCTCTCCTTCAGTTCCATGGCCAAAAGCAAACGGTCCATGGCAACGCGTGCACATCGATTATGCGGGACCTATGGATGGTGATTACTTTCTTGTCGTCGTGGATTCCTTTTCGAAATTTCCCGAAATAGTTCGCACCAGTCGTACGTCTGCTGCCGCAACCATAGCTATTCTTCGTGGAATATTTGCTCGGCTTGGTATGCCGGTAGTCATAGTAAGTGACAATGGTCTTCAATTTGCAAGCAATGAAATGGCCGAATATTGCGCTGCGAATGGTATTGAACATGTTTTTACCGCTCCATACCATCCTCAATCGAATGGTCAAGCGGAGATATTTGTAGATATCTTTAAGCGGGCCGTGAAAAAGATTCAAGGGGGAAAACCAAGCATCAATGAAGCGTTAGACATCTTTCTTCTCACGTATCGAAATACTCCTAATCGCTCCGCTCCTGACGGCAAATCACCTTCGGAAATAATGTTCGGTCGCAAACTGCGAACGTGTCTTGAGTTGCTCCGACCGCCAGTTCAACACTTCGAAAAGCCACCAGGGAACGTAGACATTCGAAGACGATTTGTGTGCAACGATCCTGTTTATGTTCAAGTGCATATAAAGAATTCTTGGAAGTGGGCACCTGGGGTCATTTTAGAATGCATTGGAGACGTGATGTATAACGTTTGGGTTGACAATCGACGATTATTGCGATCCCACATTAACCAGTTTCGGAAGCGCATTGATTGCGACTCTGCAGCAACGTCGCTCAATAAGCAAGTGACCCTTCCTCTTGACGTTCTGTTGGATGCCTGGAACCTGCCTCTCTCATCGGCTTCTGTGCAGCGACCGCTGGCACCAAAGCCTGTACCATTGCAACCCATCGTATCACAAGAAGTCCTTCAAGATCAACAACAACCTATTGCGTCGTCGACACCGAAACATGATAAGCCAACTGTATCAGCAGCGAGTCAGCAATCGTCGTCGTTGTCTACGCAATCATCTACAAGTTCGTCTGAAACAACCTTAGTCCCTCAGCCAGTATCTGCGCGTCGCTCTTCTAGAACTCGGAGAGCACCTGCTAGGTTTCCAGATCCCTACCTTCTATATTAAAAAGGGGAGATGTCACAGACAGATGACCTGTTGGGTGTTTCCACTACCCGACGCCGCTGCGCTCAACCTGGCTGCCTGACAGCTATCGTTAGATGCTATTGACAGCGCATTCTCTATTGTTCCCGACTGTCTAAGAGAACCACGCTTTTAATTCGTTAGTTATTAAAGTTTTACTTAGTCATAGCTAAACGCCTTTTATTACGTTCCTTCGACTACAAAAGGGAGTATCGATACCGGTACTCATCTCGCACGGTGATTATCAATGCCAAAATACTCGATACCGCGGCCCCTAGTATCGATACCGCTGCTAGTATCGCCCATCCCTACAAGTTGCATCTTCTTTGGTTGATTATGTTGTAGCATTGGGCGATACGACGGAGAGTATCGATACTTCAGTATCGATACCCGAAGAACCAAAAGTATCGAGATACTCAAAATATCGGTCAAAAAGTATCGATACCAGAAGTATCGATACTATAGCTGGGATCATTTTTTGAATTTTTGATAAATACATTTACTCAGGGTGGCCACTCTATCGGAAAAACGGGAAAAGCGGGGAAAAGCCGGGAATTTTAAATCACCGGGAAAAAAATACGGGAAAACCAGGAAATTAGGCTTCACGCCGGGAAAATCATCCTCCTTCATGTCTGCCGCTTTATTTGTTCAACAGTTTCTGAGGAAATGTCAACATGAGACCCTGTTTATTCTATGTTTACCTAACTGGCATGATTCTGCCGGATAGGGGAAAGCTGGTTGTTGGTTTCAGTTAAAGTCGACAGCGGCTTCGCAGCAAGATCTGCGTCAAATAAAATCAGGCTTGATCAGGTGGCTAAATTTACTGTTCCGTAACATATATTGTCAGATTTTAAAGAAGTCAAAAAGTTATCAGCGTCGCGGGAGGCGTATTGAAACTTTTTGTGAATAGTGTTCGACATCGCATCGGGGAGAATCCGGTCAAAAGTCAAATAGGACCGGAAACTTCGAGTCTCGATTTTATTTCGAACCGGACCGGAACGGAGCTACACGGTTTGTACTTCCCGATTTTTGGTATGATTTTAAACACAAGCAGCAAAAAGCAGCAAAAAAAGTTTTTTCATTCTGTGTTGGACCTTTTGACTACTTGATTTTGTTGGGGAAAGACGCCACCTTGAAGAGCTATTTGTTAAAGATTTCTCAGATTTTTTCTATATCAAAAACAAACAGTAGCTAAATTATTTTTTTTTTCAAATTGTTTATTCAGAGTGTCAGTTGAATTTATTTTACGGACCATGAGAAAATTTTTTATACATTACATTGACCCCAGCTCGAAAATTTTAAAGTCCCAGGATCGAAGTTTTTCGAAAAAAAAAATGTTTTGAAATAACAGATCTCAACGTTTCAGCCATTTTGCGAAATGCATCTTGACAGTTTCATGTGCATTTTTTTCATTGGTCACTCTGAGGCTCTTCTCCCCAAAGTCCGCTTGAAGTTTTGCCTGAGGACATTTTTCTAGAAGACAAAAACTCTATGCCCCAACTCTTGAATTTTTCCCACGCATTTCATTGGCATCCTGATACAGAAGCACTGCAAGCTCGAGAGAAGGTTGACAGAGAAAGATGCAGAAGGAAGCAAAAAAGCGCGAGAAGGCAAAGATTGTCAACGATTTGGAGATAAAGAGGGCGAAAATTGTGCAGCAGATCACCATGAAGGTACTTGCTAAAGTCGACAAACGGCTAAACACGATGAAGGAGGAATGTTTTTCATAGTTTTGTAAGACTATTTTTGCAAGGCACAAATAAGCATGTGAAAATTGATTTTTTTCTCATATGTTTTAAAAATAAAACACCGGGAAATTTCACTAAATATCATCGGGAAAACCGGGGAAAAACCGGGAAATTGAAAATTGATATTGAGTGGCCACCCTGAATTTACTGAAAACCAGTATTCGATTCAGTGATTCGCGAAAATACAGCAAAACTATTTGCTGAACAGAAAACAGTAAATGAATGGTTGCTGGAATCCAGCAAAAGAATTGATATGTCAAAAAATTTACGTCAAGCTGTCATTAGTAAAACGCGCCAAATCGCTGTGCAGCTGGTACGGGATCATCGCTAAGCTCCTGATAGCGAATATGGGACCATAGCTAAGTCCTTGTTGGGCTAGATGAACTTAAAAGTTGAAATGATAATCATACATCTCTAGTTCAACAGTAATTTGCCTATGAACCGATGGGCGGATGGAATCTGGTGCCTGACGGAAACATGGTTCCCTTGAATTAACTGGTTAACCAGCAAATTGATTTATGCTTTGCTGAATGAACAGCAAATTGTCATAGCTGACAACCAGCAAGTTGTATTTTGTTTTACCGAACATGCAGCAAACGACCTGTCACTTTTATGCAATTGAGCATTACTGAATAATTAGCAAATTTCATTTTGCTGAACAGATTGCTGGAAGCACAGCACACCAAAAATCAGCAAAATTTTGGTGGTTTCCAGCAATGAAAATTTGATGTGCCGACTTTTTGTTGTTTTTCTGGTATCTATCCGCATTCTCTAGAGCAGCATGAATCAAATGACTTCACAAACAAATACATACAGGTAATGCAGAAATTCTGAGCTTTGGCAAACAAATGAATTAAACAACTTATATCTTCAAGATTTGTATTCACTGGCCCAATGGGCTGTGAAGCTCCCGTCTTATTTGTATAAATTATTGACACACTTCCATATTAATTGATGAGGAAGTTGATGACATAAAAAAAAATAGATATGTCAGCGAAAATAAGATAGTGAAGTCTACCGCTGAATTTTTCTAACTAATAAATATTGCAATTTTTTTTTCACTTGTACTCTAACTTGTGTCGACGGAAAGCATGAGTTAGTTTCCGCTTGCAAATATTCGATCTGAACAGTGTAACCAGAAAACTTATATTTGTTTTTAAAATACAGTCAAATTTCGCTCGTTGGGCTATGTTTAGTTGGGCTCCCGCTCGTTGGGTTATAGCCCAACTAAATCGAAGCCAAACATCATTTCTGATAACGTTGAATTTCGTTTGAGGGGTTTGTGGATGCATTTTAACGCAGAAAGTAGAATTTATTGAAATAAAAACAAATGAAGCTGAGTATAAATGTAAACAAACAATATTTT
This sequence comes from Wyeomyia smithii, assembly GCF_029784165.1. Lineage (NCBI taxonomy): Eukaryota > Metazoa > Arthropoda > Insecta > Diptera > Culicidae > Wyeomyia > Wyeomyia smithii. The sequence continues at coordinate 136,582,201 of NC_073694.1, read as the reverse complement.
AATCAATTGTCAGAGAAACAATATAAGTTTTGTGCCTTAATAATGCAACGTAGAGCTATGCCTATTTTTGAAAGTATTTGAGAACACGTTATTATTGAGCACTCCTTTTTGGCTTTAAATGTGTGGCTTAAGTAAAACAAATTTCGAATTTGGCCCTATGCTGCGTTTGGCTCAGATTTTGACAGTTCGTTTGGCTCACAACATTCTCTCTATCTATTTCTCCATCTAAAGCCTGTAGTACACTCTTTGTCTAATGGTCAAATTTTTGACCTTCTGACATAATGGTCAAATTTATTTGACATCATGGTTGTTGTTTGCCCGTGTTTGCCTCATGTTAAAATTGGAGAGTGACAAATAATTATCTTCGACCAAATTTTTATCTGTCAAAAAGTGCCAAATATTTGACGCTTGGTCAAAGAGTGTAATACAGGCTTAAGTTTTGCTAGTGCAAATAGACTTGTGCGATACTTATACTGACAGTGGCAGCTTTTCAGTGGTTCCAGCTCGTATCAACTAGCTGGCATCTCCATCCGATTTGCTTTGCTTTATCGCAGCCAACATCGCAGCGGTTCTACGATGTGTGGGCTCCACTGACGCTGACAGACAGCATAACATAGCGTATCAAAAGTGGCGGTGATCTCGTGTACACATTGAGATGTTAGCCCTTGTAACATGTCAGCTAGCTGGTCCGTATGCATAAAATAATATCGATACAAATATCGCGGTTTTCAGTATCGATACGGTCGAGTATCGGACGCTTGTGTATCGATCCAAAAAAATCGAAATATCGTCTCAAAAGTATCGATATTTCCGATACCGATACAATATCGCCCATTGCTATTATGTTGTGTAATTAGACTGTGTTTTGCGATGTTTAAACATTAATCTGATTATTTCTCGAAACAGTAAAATAATGCATACAGATTTATCAGCGCACTTGCATACACCAGAGTGTAACGAGCTAATTAATCTATTAAAACAGTGTCATACAGAGGTAAGATTGACAATTTCATACATCCCGGCAATTAATAATATGAATACTCACTAGAATAAACTTGCCAAATTCGTCGGTGTGTGTAACGCAGCTGACCAAAAAGTGTTGAACTGTTTGAAAAAGGAACGCATCGAAAGAAGTCGCTTAAACCGAGAAAACGCGAAAAAGAAACAACAGCGCACTCAGGAGCGGATGCGGCAATTTGAAGCTGAGGAGAAAGTCCAGCAATAAATATCCAGTTTCGCTATGGTTGATCACGTGCAATTTTACTTAGAAGAGCTACTGCCAATAGGTGGTAAAACCGTTCCGTCAATTGAAAATGAATTTGTCCCAGATTATCCATCAATTGTTGACAGATTTTTCACAAGATATTACTATGTTCATCCTTCTAAACAAACGGAACCGCACCTAGTGTTATTTCACTCCAATCGAGTATGTCTGATTGGTCTAGCTTCGAATCACGAAGCCTTTTCACGTGGAATCAAATCTGTTTCGTTTGAGGTAGGTAAAATAGATCGCAGCCAGAATCAAGTCAGCGGAAAGAAGAAAAGTGGAGGCATGATCGTGCAAGCAGATTCTACTTTGGCGCTAGTGACATGCAACGACGGGCACGTTTTCAAGGTTCGTGGCTGTGTGCAAGGCAAGTTAATAGAGGTGAATCAACGGATAATTCAAGGTGTTGAGTTATTGCGAACAGAGGGATATGGATATGTAGCTGTCGTAATGCCTAAACCAGAACAGTGCGATGCGATTAAGAAAAAGTTATGGTCAACTACTGAATTAGAAAAACAATTGAACAAAAATTAATGCAAACATGAATCCTTTAATGCATAACAGTGTGTAAATAAACCCATGCAAAAAAAAAAACATTTTTCGCTGGAATTGGAATTGTGGCTTGTTTATATATGGCTGATAGACCCTTCTCACATTTTTGGCGAAAAATTGAAATATTACCAAATAGGGAAATGTGGGGCAAGATGGTCAGTTCCGTTTCCGAACGTAAAAAACGATGATGACTTTAACTTTGTATCACACAGAGAAAATTTCATTCAATTTTCCTGGGAAAAACTCTTCTGAAGACCGCAAGGCGCTACCTTGCTTGTGAAAAAAGATATTCTTCCCAGACTGATTGAATATCTGACGAATGGCTCACGATTGAATTTCACTAGCAATACTGCTGCAGCATGCTGCTGTTGCAAATTCAACCATATGATGGGTAATGATATCGCTCAAATTTATCTTGGAGGCGAAATTATTTCTCATATTTAAGCAAGTTTGCAATAGCAGCATGCTGTAGCAGTGTTGCTGGAAAATTTCGATGGTGAGCCGTCCGTCAGACATTCAATCAGTTTGGGGTGAATAGCTGTTTCTACAAGCATCGCAGCGCCTTACGGTCTTCAGAAGAGTTTTTATCAGGAAAATTTCCTACAAATATCATGTATTGATATATTTTGAACAGCCAACTGGACATCTCTAGAGAATAAGTATTGAAAAAGTGGATTTTGCCATATAAAATCGTATGGAAACTTTAAAAATTGAGCGCAAATCGGGCGTTTCACCGATCGATCAGAAAAGTTACACAGTTGTTATGGGACCTATAAGGAACACGAAAAGTGCATGGGAGCTCAGCTAACATTTATTTTTTGTCCCACCCTTAATGTCTATAGCGTGCGTGTGCATGTCTATAGCGTGTTTGGCTAGCTATATAGCATTTGTATGCATACCTAGAGCGGGCGTGGTTAGCTGTATAGCGAATCAAATTTTCATTTATGATTGCAAATAAATCACCTCATGATGAATTGAAATATCACAGTAAATCATTCAGAACTAAATGAAAAATTTGTCGTGTTGAATAAACAATGTTCAGTTGTCAATACATGGCATTTACAAACATAATTAACCTTTTTTGACTACAGCTAAGCCTCAAAGTTTAGTGAGTGTATTTGAACATTTATTTGAAGAATTCTGGGATGAAATTTTGAATGGTAACCTTTTTCGAGAAGACGAAACTTTTGAGCCCTACCGCTAAACGATATTCGAAGGTCATCGCTATCGTGAAAAATAACAAAACATTTAGAAATGCTCTAAATCATAATAAAAGTAGTTAATATTTCTACCTGTCACTGGCCAAAACCTTGATAACAACTACAGAAAAACGTTTAATTGAGTTCTTGCTATTTTAAGTTATTGAAATAAACGTATTTTTTTTAAATACATGAAGTTATATGTTGGGCTAACCTAGCATGAGTTTTATCGATTTAATGTCAAACAATTTTTAAATTAAAAATTTTCGCTTGAATCGTTCTGGGCTCCAATTTCAGATAGTTTCGTTGAGTTTGCTTTTTGCTTAGATAGGAAAATTTTACCCAATTCGCCAAATTAAATAATTGTCTTGGTAGTGCAGCTACGAACAAAGGTTTGATTCGAATATGTATGAAATGACAGCGATTAAATAAGAGAGATCCATTCTTTTAGTATATATTATTTTTTATAACGTTTTAACGTCTCAGCATTCAGAAATGCACTGTTAGATAAAATTTCAGCAAATAAGGCAATCCACGAGACAGTTGCGATCAGCTGATTTCAGTCTGTTTTCAACTTATGACAGCTTTATGTATGTTCGATCGGTCTCAACTTGGATGCAATCCGGATCCAGAAACGTGAAAAACAAATGTTATCCGATTGGTAGCTCTAGTATCGCGAGTGCCAATCCTAAATACAACAATATAAAATCACTTTTGATATTATTGCCGACATTAAAAGATTTCGGTTTTTGCCGTATTTTGATTTTACAGCTTGAAAAGCAGCAACAATAACAAACGTACAAGCAAAAAAACGTCACCCGTGGATTGCCTTATACTAGAGTTGCGATTCCCTCTACTATTTGTTTTAATGGTATATAAGAATACCGTAGTCCAACGCCATAAGGTCGTGTCTTGAATACCACCCTCCTACCTTTTTTATATGAACATGAATATGTCTGTCCTCTGAGTCCTCTGTGAGACGGAGTGAGAATACCCATTGCTAAAAAATAAACGCTTCTCAAAAATAGATGTTACCAGTTATCGGCACTCTAAACATGGCAAAATGTTCTATTATTATTTGTTTTTATTTTTTTTTAAACTCTAATATTTATTTAGGCCCAACCGCGAAGCATAACGGGGCCGAATGTCTTTTGGAGTAGGGAAAAGCCAGCTTGAGTAGAGCCTGTATCCCGACTGCTCCTCCTCAAACAGGCATAAAAACCCTCCCATCTTTTCTCTTTCAAAAATACAATTTAAAAATACATGTCATTTAAGCCTACGACTAACATTAACATCAAAGTTTTTCTCTTTATAACTAAATACTAATCCTTACTACTATTCGTTGAGGGTGATGGTTCCTTATCTCTTTGAAATCGAAACTTATATCTAAGTTCGGTGGATCATGTCTCTCAAAAAGAAGCGATGATTCATGTTTCTATAAAAAAGATGAACGAAAGAAAGAAGAAAATCACAGGAAGGTTGTATGCAAATCCACGACCGCAAGGTTGAAGTAGAATACTTTTACAAGAAAGATAACCCGGCTTCTTGCGTGTCAGTCATTTTTTCTAGTATATAAACATTGACCGTTCAGTGGCAGTATTGTAATTTCTTTTTGTTTGATATTTTGAATGAAGTTCATTGAATATTTTTAAATTTTGTGCAAATGAGAAGTTGAGGTGCTGCCGAATTGTAATATGCACATTTAATACGACATCATTAAACGGGAACGAAACAAAGGCTACGGTTATGCAGAACGCGAATGACGGCGCGATGCGATTCGCCTTACCGTGGTGAAATGTACAGCTCTTTTTAAGGCGAAGTAGAGCTATACATTTCAACACATTTCTTGCCAAATCGCATCGCGCCGTTATTTTCGTTCTGCATAACCGTAGCCAAATACTAAGCGACGCAAACACGTAATAATAGTCAGAGTATGCATGTAGATGACGATAATTAACTTTGGATTATAGCGCGAAACGAGAAAATATTAACTCTTCAAATATTCATTTGTGTTCTTCAAATTTCAGTTGTTCAATTTAATATCCGATGAAATGTCTGTTTATTATCTGAAGAAGCTCTTATATAGGTCAAATGATGCATTCCCAATTTACTAGGTCCATAACTCTGCCGACCGCGCTTAAGAAAGCAATCGTATAACGACCAATCGGAGGTCGAATTTTGTGTTTTGACAAGGCTTAAGAATTTTCAGTAGTACAATAGTTCGAATAATAAAATTGCAATTTCATGCATTTGGTAGGAATCTTAGAAGATTTTCTAATCGATTGCTGCAAAAACGAAGGAAATCCATCGAAAACTAACCGATTTATTAGCATTTGAAATTGGACATATTTTTCACTTTTAGATTTTCATTTCACATCCCTATGTAACCGAACTTCCTGAGAGAAGTATTCTACTTCAAAAAAAAACAGAATTAGTGTGAAACTTTTTAAGATTGTTGTGTTGGGAGAAATTAGGAGAGAAAGCATAGAGATAATCAAATTCGATACTTGATATCTCTTAAAAAGTCGTAAATGGGTATAACAAGCGCGGGGTTGCGGCTAGCAAGCACATCCCGTACTTGCATTGTAAACGTCACTTTCTGTTTCCGGAGAGAATCTATAAGCTTGGCCCTTGCTCTGTGGTACTTAGGGCATACGAAGACTATGTGGTCAATATCTTCGTACCCTCCACATTCGCACAGATTACTATCGACTAAGTTTATTCGATAGAGGTGTGCGTTTGCAACATAGTGATTGGACATTAGGCGCGAAATAACTCGAATGAAATCACGAGTTAAATCTAACCCTTTGAACCAAGCTTTTGTAGACACTTTGGGCGAGATCGAGTGCATCCATCGCCCAAGGTCGTCTTTATCCCACTTTTCCTGCCAGTTTTCCAGAGCCAGTTGTCGGGGCAGATGAAAATACTCGGTATAGGTGATCGGTCTATCAAATATATCTCCTTCTATGGCACCCCTTTTTGCTAATAAATCAGCTTCTTCATTGCCTGGGATTGAGCAATGAGAGGGGACCCACACAAAGCAGATAATGAAAGACCGATCAACCAGCACTTCTAATATCCGTCTAATTTCCGGAAGGAAATAGGACGGGTGCTTGACCGGTTTAATCGATCGGAGAGCTTCGATAGAACTGAGGCTGTCCGAGAAGATGAAGTAATTGTCTGGTGTCTTGAGCTCGATAATTCGCAGCGAATTGTGTATGGCAGCTAATTCAGCTACGTATATGGAGCAGGGCTGTGCCAGTTTGCGAGATATGCGATGAAAACGTCATATCCGGATTGTCCATCCATCACAGATCCGTCCGTGAAAAAGGAATTCTGTTTTGGGAGGTGGCCAAATTTTGCCGAAAATATTGATGGCACAACTGTTGGTTTGAGGTGATCGAGAATTCCATGGATTTCTTGTTTCATCGTCAAATCAAATACAACAGAAGAATTGTTGAGCGATGTTGAAATCTCACGGGATGGAGCAACAACCGAAGGGTTTATCTCCATGGACATGAACCGCTGGTATACTGACATACAGGGTTTCTGAACAACTTCCAAACATTTCTCATAGTTCGCAATAAGCATTGGATTTGCTATTTCCGATCTAATGAGGAAACGAAAAGCCAACTCAAACAGCCTCTCTTTGAGTGGTAGTATTCCAGCTATGACCTCTAGGGACATGGTATGTGTCGACTGCATGCAGCCTAGAGCGATACGCAAACAACGGTATTGTATCCTCTCGAGTTTCAGCACGTGTGAAGCTGCGACACCTCTGAAGCATATGCTGCCGTATTCTATTACGGGCAGAATCGTGGTTTGATAGAGTAGTATTAAATCCTCTGGATGGGCTCCCCATGATGTTCCTGTTACCATTCGAAGGAAATTGATCCTTGGTTGGCATCTTTGCTTCAGGTAATTGACATGTTTTTCCCATGTGCACTTAGAGTCATACCATACTCCGAGATATTTGAAGCTAGGTGACTGAGTGATGGGTCTTTCGGACAGAACTAGCTCAAAACGAGGTGGTGGTCGCTTTTTTGAAAAGACTACCATCTCCGTTTTTTCAAGCGAGAACTCGATTCCAAGACAACTGGCCCAAACGGTCAGATTGTCGAGCGTGTTTTGCAGGCTGTTCTTCATGTCTGCGGCTAGAGACGCCGTGACTGAAACTACACAGTCGTCAGCTAACTGGCGCATCGTGCAGCCGTCCGTCAAGCATGTGTCGATGTCACTGATGTAGAAGTTGTACAACAGCGGACTCAGACAAGAGCCTTGGGGGAGACCCATGTAGCTTGTTCGTGTTATTGTTGAAGAACCGTGGTTGAAAAGTAAATGCTTTTCAGACAGCAGGTTGATCAAAAAATTTGTCAATATAGGGGAGAATCCTCTTTGATGCAGTTTCTCGGAGAGAATTTCGATTGAAACTGAATCAAATGCGCCTGTGATATCCAGGAAAACCGAGGTCATTTGTTGTTTGCTACCAAGAGCCATTTCCGCTTCTGTGGCTAGCAATGCCAGGCAATCGTTAGGGCCCTTGCCCCTACGAAAGCCGAACTGGGTCTCTGATAGTTGGTTAGTTGACTCTGCCCAGTTGTCAAGTCTACGAAGGATCATTTTTTCAAGCAATTTGCGTATGCATGAGAGCATCGCAATCGACCTATACGAGCGGTGATCTGCGGCAGGTTTATCTGGCTTTTTTATTGCGATAATCTTAACCTGTCTCCAAGCTTTCGGGATCATATTGTTCCTGATAAGCTTATTAAACAGTTTAAGAAATCGTATCTTGGCCGAGTCCGGCAGGTTTTTCATCAAATTAAATTTGATCCTGTCCGGTCCTGGAGCCTTGTTCTTGCAAGACGCGAGGGCAATTGAAAACTCCAACATGGTAAATTCTGGTTCTTCAAAAGCCGTTGTATCGCTGAATTTTTGCTGTGATGGGACAGCGTCTGGGCATACCTTTTTTGCGAAATCATAGATCCAACGTTCAGAGTATTCATTTGCCTCATTACTGTCGGACCTATTGCGCATTTTTCGAGCCGTATTCCAGAGATAGCTCATAGAAGCATCTCTGGGTAACGTGCTTATGAAACTTTGCCACTATGATCTTTTTTTCAGTTTGTGCAGCTTAGACTGTTTTATTTCCAGCTCCCTAAACTGATCATAAAGCTCAATTGAACCACCATCCCTGAATGCTATGTATGATGCTTTCAGAGCTTTTTTCATCTCGGTGCATTCTTTGTCCCACCATTGCTTGTTGGGACGAATTTTCAACTTGTTCTCAGGGGCAGGTCTCTTCTGAGATTGCAACGCGCTATCTAGCACTAATGTTGCAAGGAAGTTGTATTCGTCGGATGGAGAAAGCTCATCCGTTGTTTCGAGACCCTGGGATATTGTGTACGAGAATTTGTACGATGGAGCCTGCTCATAATCGAAATACTGATTGGCAAATGGTCGCTACCGTGGGGATCTTGAATAGTCTCCCATTTGCAGTCCAAAGCCATTGAGGAGGAACACATCGACAAGTCTAATGTGCTCTCTCGTATTGGAGGCCTTGCAATTCTCGTAGCTAACCCAGGTATGTTCAATAAGGTCATATCGAAGTCATCGAGAAAGCTTTCAATAAGAACAGCGCGGCTATCATCCCTGGATGCGCCCCACGCCGTACCGTGAGAATTGAAATCTCCCAGGATGAGGCGTGGAGTCGGAAGCAGTTCCGTTATTTGTGACAGCTGCAACCGGTTAATAACCGCTCTAGGCGGAATGTAGACTGATGCGACAGTGAGGCCCTCCCCAGCAATTGTTATATGGCAAGCAACAATTTTTATTGCATCAATTGCTGGGAGAGGAATACGGAAGAATGGGTAGCATTTTTTGATACCAAGGAGCACTCCGCCATAAGAGTTTCCTCGGTCTAAACGGATTATATTGAAGTCTTGAACGGCTAGTGTCGTATCAGTTGACAACCATGTTTCAGATAGCGCGAAAATATCGCATTTGCTATCGTGAAGCAGGAGTTTAAATTTATCTAATTTGGGGATCAAGCTTCTACAGTTCCATTGTATGATCCTTGTTGTCGATTCGTCACTTTGGCTGTCTGAATTAGACATCGAAGGATACGAACGCGAGGAGGGGCCATTTGGTGCTTAGTTGCTTACCCAACATGCAAATTGTTGGAAGCCAAGCCGAAATCATACTCTTGAGGGAATCAGATAGACCAAAAGTGGTAAATATCCATTCAACGATCATTTTGAATGAGATACGTCCATCAGTGGTCGGTATTTCAGATTCCGATGACTGTGTTTTGGCGGAAGCAGATTGTTTTCCTGGTAATTTGGGAAACTCTTTATCGAAATTGTTAGCCTCGGCATTAAGTTTGAATCCTGGAGGTGACAATTTTGCGTTGTTTTGCTTAGAAGGGGTTCCTCTTGGAGTGTCTGTAAGCGTCTTTTTCTGCTCCTTTCTAGGAAGTTTAGGAGAGGACGCGTTGGGCCGTTTTCGCACTGCTCCGCTTGACGGAAGCGGTTGATATGTCTCTTCATCATCATTGGATTCGTCATTTTCCAAGTTGGAGTATGGATTTTCCTGTTGCTGTAAGGCAGTCTTTAGCATCTGTGCAAATGACTGCTTACAGCGTTGCTTGGTCGCTTTTTTCAACGCTTCTGAGCGTGATTTATATGTTGGGCACGCTTCTGTTTTATGTGGTTCACCTCCACATAGACAGCATTTTACGTCCCGTTCGCTACAAGTGTGGTTAATCTCGGAGATTTCACCACACTTGGAGCACTTAGATTTCTTATTGCAGTGGGTTTTCGTGTGCCCTAACTGCAAACAGTTCGTACACGTCATGACTTTCGGAAAAAAAGTCTTACGGGTAGTCGAAGCTTGTGGAGCTCGACAAAATCCGGGAGTACTTTTCCCTCAAAAGTGACTCTAAACGAGTCATTTGGGGAATATTTGCCCGTATTATCCTTGGAATACATTCTCCTGCATTCAAGGATCTTTATTTCAGGAAGGGATGGATTTTTGAAACATCCAACACCTTTCATGACATCTTCTTCAGTGAGGTCAGCCTCGGTAATAACCCCTTCTATTTCAACAACGCGTGCCGGTGTATAAACGCGGTACTCGATGTTGAAATTTGGATCCTGGACGACAGCATTTGCTTGTCGAGGATCGGAAAAAGTTGCCTTCAGCTTGTCCGTTTTGACTTTAAAAATCTCAGTCAAGCTGGTGTAATCTTTCTTCAGAGTTTTGCATATCTGCATAACTCTGAGAGGTTTATTTTTGGGTCGGAAAAACACGACCCAACGAAGACCGGGTTGGTTCACCTGGTACTTTTTGACCCGTATTGGCACATCATCAGTGGATGGGACAATCGGGGCAGTTTTACGGGGCCTTTTACGCTTCTTTACTACGTCAAAGAAAGCGTTGTTGTCATTTATGGGAATCTCGGCAAAGTCCATGCCGGACTCTTCAGCCTCTGAGGAGGATGAAAGGTCCGGTGGGGTAGCCAGACCCCCAACCGCCATTCAACGGCTGCGCAATGTATCAAATATAAGAATATGTAATATACTAATGCTAACAAGGTAAAAAAAAGTGAATATATGTATGTATAAAAAGAATGAAAGATGGATCAGTTATGTATATACACAAGTGGGAGAGAGAATAAATAAAAAGTGTCACTTATCTTTGTATGTAGTTGTAATCAGCACTAGCGGTTCGAGTTGCATCGACTGCAAAACGGCGCCGCCGATTTTATCCTCTGTCAGCGTACGCGCCAAAAACTAGCACGACACCTTCCAGCACAGCTGCGATGTTGCACCGTCTGAGAAACGGCGTCACCGCCTCCTTTACCTCGCCGGAGCTTCGATCGAATCGCCCTGTTCTTCTGGGAGAAGAAGCAAAACAAAAAACAAGTGCCGCACCTTCCAGCACACGCGCCAAAAGCAAGCACTTCACCACTACCACACACTGTTCTTCACCAGCGAGCGCTAGAAAAAACGGTAAATTAATTTAAGCGAACTGCGGAGCGCACAAGAAAATGAACTTTCCTCTTCGGCTGTCGAATAAGCAATGGTTATTATTTGTTATCAAATTGTAGAAGAAGAAATCGTTTAAAAAATCCAAACAGAGCAGAGTTTTTGCCTTTGTAAGAAAAGTCCCGACACCTCAATTTCTCGCGCGTTGTAACGTCCCGCTACATTTTCATTCCTCAAAGCGATATAAACAAAGTAAACAAATGTCTTGTACATCATTCTTATAAAAAATTTGTGTGCTTTTCGAATCTGTAAGGTATCGTAAGGTTTTTTGAAAAAAAAAAAAAAATCAAGTTAGAATCAAAATGATGCCAACAGAATAGTTGTAACGTCACGGTAGGATGTGTGTCACTTGAAGAAAATTGCAGCAGAATTAAGTCAAAATGTTTCTGTTTGATTTGAACATAATTTCGGTCGTATTTTCTATGCACTACCATGAAACTCAGCTCAATATATAATACTAAGATTCCCATGGTATTGTCAATGATTTGCTGCAAAATACCATAAGGCTTGTTTCGGTGTAGATGCGTTCTATTGGTTCTGGGTTTAAAAGTATAATTATATATGCGGGTGAAGTCGTTTATTTGATTGATTCGAAGTGCAATACACTACACATAAACATGTTTGACTGAGTATGATACAATGTATTTTGAACAGATTTGCAATTATCGGATACCACAGACAGACGTCCAAGCAAGAACAACATTGATCAAAATTTCCGTGTAGATTTCCAAAGTTAATTGCGTTATAAATCACTTGTACACTAGCGCCGCCTGGTGACCTCATCGCTACAATACATTTTTTTTTCGCTGGTGTACGAGGCTGGCGGTACTGGTAGCGCTATCTGGTTACGGATTGCTACTACAAAAAACTTTACACAAGTTTGGAACTCAGCTTGGACGTCTGTCTGCGCTGATACTAAACAATAAGAAGCGATTAAACGTATTGAGCATATCAATGCAAATGCAAACCAGAAAAAATGGTATTTCGAAGCTAGTACGAACGATATCAACCAACATGCTTCTTTTTTTGTATAATTAAGTAGGTATCTTTTTTTTTCGATCCTTGCACTGTGTTGACTAGATTCTTGCATATCAGCGGTGTCTCAAACATTAAGGGACGCAGTTCAATCGGTACGCGATCTCGCGGATCGACAATCACTTCTTCCAGCCGAAAAGTGTATAAATACAACTTCTATTCGGGATCGGCATACTTAATTGTGCGCAGACTTTCGTCCGAGCAAGATGGGTAAGTGTTTATCGCGGAAAAGGTGTGTCAAGTGTCCGTTGTGCATCAACTATAGTGCGAAGAAGAGTGTACAACTAACAAAACACACCCGATTGCGTATTTGAAGTTCATTGCCAAGGTAAACGTTTCCATTTGTGCCAGCAGAGAATCGGTGAATGATCAAGTGGATAGAATCAGGGATGCCTCTGTTTTTTTTTTAAATTCACGTCTTGTCGGTTTCATACAAGGGCAACGTTAAATACAAACCATACAGCAACCCTAACGATTCATGCCAGATTGCCCAAAAGTGCTATGAAGAAATGTCGTAAAATGTTAACAGGCCTCAAAAGAAAGAAGAAAAAGACTGTTTTTTGCTTCGGGTGCTGAATTAACGGTGAATGCTTTCAGATATAATCCGGTTGTAGACGAAACATACAAACGAATTTTTGCAAGGAAGTAACAAAGAATGCTTGAGCCAAGCAAGTGAAATTGGGACTTAGGATTGAAACATTTTGCTAACGATGTTTTTCAATTTTTTGTACCTTTGTTAATAATGTAATATCAAAACTTTTACTTAAAACGTATTTTGCTATAACTTTGAATAGAAAAAAGTAAATATATTTAATAATTGGAAAATGTTGTTTTAACGTTCATTTCATAACCATGGTCTATTGATTAGTTTAAAATTGGTAATAATTTGCTATCACAGTTCACAGTTAGTTATCTCCGATTGTAGTAATTGTCAGTGATTCTTGTTATTAATATTTTTTAGTTACTACAGTACAGAAATCCAAAAATTTTCAAATATCAAATATAGTGTAAAAAACGCTTGAAAAGCAGCAACAATAACAAACGTACAAGCAAAAAAACGTCACCCGTGGATTGCCTTATACTAGAGTTGCGATTCCCTCTACTATTTGTTTTAATGGTATATAAGAATACCGTAGTCCAACGCCATAAGGTCGTGTCTTGAATACCACCCTCCTACCTTTTTTATATGAGCATGAATATGTCTGTCCTCTGAGTCCTCTGTGAGACGGAGTGAGAATACCCATTGCTTAAAAATAAACGCTTCTCAAAAATAGATGTTACCAGTTATCGGCACTCTAAACATGGCAAAATGTTCTATTATTATTTGTTATCAAATTGTAGAAGAAGAAATCGTTTAAAAAATCCAAACAGAGCAGAGTTTTTGCCTTTGTAAGAAAAGTCCCGACACCTCAATTTCTCGCGCGTTGTAACGTCCCGCTACATTTTCATTCCTCAAAGCGATATAAACAAAGTAAACAAATGTCTTGTACATCATTCTTATAAAAAATGTGTGTGCTTTTCGAATCTGTAAGGTATCGTAAGGTTTTTGAAAAAAAAAAAAATCAAGTTAGAATCAAAATGATGCCAACAGAATAGTTGTAACGTCACGGTAGGATGTGTCACTTGAAGAAAATTGCAGCAGAATTAAGTCAAAATGTTTCTGTTTGATTTGAACATAATTTCGGTCGTATTTTCTATGCTCTACCATGAAACTTAGCTCAATATATAATACTAAGATTCCCATGGTATTGTCAATGATTTGCTGCAAAATACCATAAGGCTTGTTTCGGTGTAGATGCGTTCTATTGGTTCTGGGTTTAAAAGTATAATTATATATGCGGGTGAAGTCGTTTATTTGATTGATACGAAATGCAATACACTACACATAAACATGTTTGACTGAGTATGATACAATGTATTTTAAACAGATTTGCAATTATCGGATACCACAGACAGACGTACAAGCAAGAACAACATTGATCAAAATTTCCGTGTAGATTTCCAAAGTTAATTGCGTTATAAATCACTTGTACACTAGCGCCGCCTGGTGACCTCATCGCTACAATACATTTTTTTTTCGCTGGTGTACGAGGCTGGCGGTACTGGTAGCGCTATCTGGTTACGGATTGCTACTACAAAAAACTTTACACAAGTTTGGAACTCAGCTTGGACGTCTGTCTGCGCTGATACTAAACAATAAGAAGCGATTAAACGTATTGAGCATATCAATGCAAATGCAAACCAGAAAAAATGGTATTTCGAAGCTAGTACGAACGATATCAACCAACATGCTTCTTTTTTTGTATAATTAAGTAGGTATCTTTTTTTTTCGATCCTTGCACTGTGTTGACTAGATTCTTGCATATCAGCGGTGTCTCAAACATTAAGGGACGCAGTTCAATCGGTACGCGATCTCGCGGATCGACAATCACTTCTTCCAGCCGAAAAGTGTATAAATACAACTTCTATTCGGGATCGGCATACTTAATTGTGCGCAGACTTTCGTCCGAGCAAGATGGGTAAGTGTTTATCGCGGAAAAGGTGTGTCAAGTGTCCGTTGTGCATCAACTATAGTGCGAAGAAGAGTGTACAACTAACAAAACACACCCGATTGCGTATTTGAAGTTCATTGCCAAGGTAAACGTTTCCATTTGTGCCAGCAGAGAATCGGTGAATGATCAAGTGGATAGAATCAGGGATGCCTCTGTTTTTTTTTTAAATTCACGTCTTGTCGGTTTCATACAAGGGCAACGTTAAATACAAACCATACAGCAACCCTAACGATTCATGCCAGATTGCCCAAAAGTGCTATGAAGAAATGTCGTAAAATGTTAACAGGCCTCAAAAGAAAGAAGAAAAAGACTGTTTTTTGCTTCGGGTGCTGAATTAACGGTGAATGCTTTCAGATATAATCCGGTTGTAGACGAAACATACAAACGAATTTTTGCAAGGAAGTAACAAAGAATGCTTGAGCCAAGCAAGTGAAATTGGGACTTAGGATTGAAACATTTTGCTAACGATGTTTTTCAATTTTTTGTACCTTTGTTAATAATGTAATATCAAAACTTTTACTTAAAACGTATTTTGCTATAACTTTGAATAGAAAAAAGTAAATATATTTAATAATTGGAAAATGTTGTTTTAACGTTCATTTCATAACCATGGTCTATTGATTAGTTTAAAATTGGTAATAATTTGCTATCACAGTTCACAGTTAGTTATCTCCAATTGTAGTAATTGTCAGTGATTCTTGTTATTAATATTTTTTAGTTACTACAGTACAGAAATCCAAAAATTTTCAAATATCAAATATAGTGTAAAAAACGCTTGAAAAGCAGCAACAATAACAAACGTACAAGCAAAAAAACGTCACCCGTGGATTGCCTTATACTAGAGTTGCGATTCCCTCTACTATTTGTTTTAATGGTATATAAGAATACCGTAGTCCAACGCCATAAGGTCGTGTCTTGAATACCACCCTCCTACCTTTTTTATATGAACATGAATATGTCTGTCCTCTGAGTCCTCTGTGAGACGGAGTGAGAATACCCATTGCTTAAAAATAAACGCTTCTCAAAAATAGATGTTACCAGTTATCGGCACTCTAAACATGGCAAAATGTTCTATTATTATTTGTTATCAAATTGTAGAAGAAGAAATCGTTTAAAAAATCCAAACAGAGCAGAGTTTTTGCCTTTGTAAGAAAAGTCCCGATACCTCAATTTCTCGCGCGTTGTAACGTCCCGCTACATTTTCATTCCTCAAAGCGATATAAACAAAGTAAACAAATGTCTTGTACATCATTCTTATAAAAAATGTGTGTGCTTTTCGAATCTGTAAGGTATCGTAAGGTTTTTTGAAAAAAAAAAAAATCAAGTTAGAATCAAAATGATGCCAACAGAATAGTTGTAACGTCACGGTAGGATGTGTCACTTGAAGAAAATTGCAGCAGAATTAAGTCAAAATGTTTCTGTTTGATTTGAACATAATTTCGGTCGTATTTTCTATGCACTACCATGAAACTTAGCTCAATATATAATACTAAGATTCCCATGGTATTGTCAATGATTTGCTGCAAAATACCATAAGGCTTGTTTCGGTGTAGATGCGTTCTATTGGTTCTGGGTTTAAAAGTATAATTATATATGCGGGTGAAGTCGTTTATTTGATTGATTCGAAATGCAATACACTACACATAAACATGTTTGACTGAGTATGATACAATGTATTTTAAACAGATTTGCAATTATCGGATACCACAGACAGACGTACAAGCAAGAACAACATTGATCAAAATTTCCGTGTAGATTTCCAAAGTTAATTGCGTTATAAATCACTTGTACACTAGCGCCGCCTGGTGACCTTATCGCTACAATACATTTTTTTTTCGCTGGTGTACGAGGCTGGCGGTACTGGTAGCGCTATCTGGTTACGGATTGCTACTACAAAAAACTTTACACAAGTTTGGAACTCAGCTTGGACGTCTGTCTGCGCTGATACTAAACAATAAGAAGCGATTAAACGTATTGAGCATATCAATGCAAATGCAAACCAGAAAAAATGGTATTTCGAAGCTAGTACGAACGATATCAACCAACATGCTTCTTATTTTGTATAATTAAGTAGGTATCTTTTTTTTTCGATCCTTGCACTGTGTTGACTAGATTCTTGCATATCAGCGGTGTCTCAAACATTAAGGGACGCAGTTCAATCGGTACGCGATCTCGCGGATCGACAATCACTTCTTCCAGCCGAAAAGTGTATAAATACAACTTCTATTCGGGATCGGCATACTTAATTGTGCGCAGACTTTCGTCCGAGCAAGATGGGTAAGTGTTTATCGCGGAAAAGGTGTGTCAAGTGTCCGTTGTGCATCAACTATAGTGCGAAGAAGAGTGTACAACTAACAAAACACACCCGATTGCGTATTTGAAGTTCATTGCCAAGGTAAACGTTTCCATTTGTGCCAGCAGAGAATCGGTGAATGATCAAGTGGATAGAATCAGGGATGCCTCTGTTTTTTTTTAAATTCACGTCTTGTCGGTTTCATACAAGGGCAACGTTAAATACAAACCATACAGCAACCCTAACGATTCATGCCAGATTGCCCAAAAGTGCTATGAAGAAATGTCGTAAAATGTTAACAGGCCTCAAAAGAAAAAGAAAAAGACTGTTTTTTGCTTCGGGTGCTGAATTAACGGTGAATGCTTTCAGATATAATCCGGTTGTAGACGAAACATACAAACGAATTTTTGCAAGGAAGTAACAAAGAATGCTTGAGCCAAGCAAGTGAAATTGGGACTTAGGATTGAAACATTTTGCTAACGATGTCTTTCAATTTTTTGTACCTTTGTTAATAATGTAATATCAAAACTTTTACTTAAAACGTATTTTGCTATAACTTTGAATAGAAAAAAGTAAATATATTTAATAATTGGAAAATGTTGTTTTAACGTTCATTTCATAACCATGGTCTATTGATTAGTTTAAAATTGGTAATAATTTGCTATCACAGTTCACAGTTAGTTATCTCCAATTGTAGTAATTGTCAGTGATTCTTGTTATTAATATTTTTTAGTTACTACAGTACAGAAATCCAAAAATTTTCAAATTTCAAATATAGTGTAAAAAACGCAACAATAAGTTTTGAAACCTAATGAACATTTTAACAACACAACTTTTCTACGACAACAAATAAGATTGTTGTTGTTTTTTATATGTACTGGGGTACATTCTGTGAAAACAAAGATCAAACCGTTTCATCACATGACAAACTTTTGTAGTTATTTTACCAAATAATGAATTACAATTATCATATGTTGCCGTATAGATGAACTGTAGAATATTTTTGTGACACGTTAGTTATCATTATTACTTGCCAGCAACGAACACCTGCAAGCATGTCATGCACAGAGGTAAAGTGTGAAAATCAATTGCCTTCTGTGCCACCCTTTATTTCCGTCTCACTTGAAGATTGGACAAAACTTCCTCATTTCACAGATCAACTAGCGCTTCCAGGCAGCCTTAGCCGCTTTAGTGTTCTGAAAGCAAAAAGCTCTTTTGAAAAGTTTGGTCAATGGTTTGCCGATAGAGTTCATTTTTAACTAATGTCATAGAGAAAAACAAGTTTTGGTAGTGGTAGTGGTAGGTTTTCGTCGACAAATTAAATGGAAGTGAATAAATTTGCTTCAGACTAACTACAGACAAATAAGTAAATTAAGAAAAAAATCACAAGGGTTGCATGCAAAGCCACGACCGCAAGGTTGACGTCGAACTACATAAGGTTGTTTGTTATATTACTTGTATTGAATATGTTTAAAATTTTGTGCAAAAGAGGAGTTGGAGTGCTACCGAATTTTAGTTTGCACATACATCACTGAACAGGAATGAAACAAACACTATACAACGCAATAAAAAGTTTCAACAGTCACAGTCAGGCTTGTAAACGGTCACCATTTTCATTTGATCTCGCTTCCTTAGCGTGCGTCAAAGTCGGCTTTCGCTCGTGAATGTTAAATAACCAAACCATCGCCGCTCAGCTCACAGAAAGAAAAGGATAGTCAAACGACACTCGCGTATCAAAGAGATGCACACTGTCAATCTTTTAGCGATGTTATTTCGGCCTTTTTCTGTCTACTTCGTTCATTTATGTTGAGAAATATTATTAAAAGATCAATGATATAAATAATTTCCAGAATACACGCACTCAACGTGCGTAATTCTCATTTCTAGAAAAAATGTCAAAATACGTTTGAGGAAAATAACGTCGTGATGGCGATCCTCATTTGACATTTTTGTTTAAGGATGTATTCAGACAGTGAGCCTTGGTAGCGTCAGAGGAAGAAGAAGACGATTATCGCAGTGAAAAGTGGTTCTACCGTGACCATTTCGAAGCCTGGTCACAGTGCAAAACAAAAAAAATATTGAATTTCCAATAATCTGTTTGTTGTCCTTATAAGGACAATTTTTATTCAATTTCATATCAGATATAATGTTGATCGCATTTGTGTTCTACCCGAATAGAGGTGGTTAAGGCATTTTTCTGGTAAAACAATTGAAAGATTTTCCAAAACGTTTGTGTGTTGTCAAAATACGGCAACTTTTCACTAGAGGAAGTGCCGGCTAATGTACCTACTGTTCGCAACTGCACGAAGGCAACCTTCACTAGAGGAAGTGCCGCTGTGCAAGTTGGCCCTGCCAATATCGCTGCTGATATCACTGCTGCTGCTAAGTAAGGACTGTTGTAGTCGCTGTAGTATGAGCAGTTTGAGGTTCTTATATAATATTATTACTAGGAATTACTAGGTCTATAATTCTGTCGACCGCGCTTGGGAAAGCAATCATATAGCGACCAATCAGAGGTCGAATTTTGCGTTTTGACAAGGCTTGACAATTTGCAATAGTACAATAGTTCGAATAATAAAAATACAATTTTCTGCATTTGGGAGGATTCCTAGTAGATTTTCCAATCGACTGTTTCATTGCTTTTAAAAGAGTAACAGCGCCACTCATGTGGATAGCATTTTGCAATTGTGTTACAAAACTATAAACCTCGTTATATTACAATACTGTTGTTTTTTTTTTCAATTATAAAAAGAACCAGGGCAGACGAAAACAAAAAACACCTGTTGCACGGTGTTTTTCATTTATGTGCAATACAAAGATCTGATTACGGAGGTGTGTAACTGGGTAGAAAATAGCGAAATAGAATTTTTTTCCAAAGTCCAATAAATATATTTCTGGGTATTGTAAACTATTCGAATTCTACGAATACATTTGATGCCGGGAATCAACATTTGTGACCTGGTGTTATTGCTATGCATTTATAATGGTTGCAAACAAATAAACTATGGAATGACAATTCATTATTATCTTTTCACGAACATCACAAGAGCACTGTACATAATTTAAATTCAATGCAGGTACACTACCGTCATTGCCATTCCTTTGTTTGCTTCTGAGTGTGACAGCTACATTTCTTCCCAAGACGGAAGCTCAAAACACCGGTAAACCGGCACGTATAGTATGCTACTTCAGCAATTGGGCAATCTACCGACCGGACGTAGGACGCTATACGATCGACGATATCCCTGGCGAGATGTGCACACATATTATTTATTCCTTCATCGGGGTCGACGACAGTAATTACAAGGTTTTAGTAATTGACCCGGAAGTGGATTTGGAGCAGAATGGCTTCAGAAATTTCACAAATTTAAAAGAAAAATATCCCAACGCAAAAATGATGATCGCCGTTGGAGGTTGGGCTGAAGGAGGCAAAAAATATTCGCAGATGGTTGCTGTAAAAGAGCGTCGAGCATCGTTTATTGCCAGCGTGGTTCAATTCATGAAAGTTTACAATTTTGATGGATTCGATTTGGATTGGGAATATCCTGGGGCTGCCGATCGTGGTGGAAGCTTCGGTGATAAAGACAAGTTTTTCTATTTTGTGGAAGAGCTACGGAGAGCCTTCGATAAAGAGGCTAAAGATTGGGAAATTACAATGGCCGTGCCCGTGGCTAATTTCAGGTTGCAGGAAGGATATCATATTCCAGAGTTATGTGAAAACTTAGATGCCATTCATTGTATGACGTATGACCTGCGCGGAAACTGGGCTGGTTTCGCGGATGTTCACAGCCCTTTGTATAAACGTCCACATGATCAGTGGGCATACGAAAAGTTAAACGTGGTAAGCATTTCAGTCTTATTGTACGTCCATTTTTTTATTAGTTACTGTAATCTGACTTTCACAAGAACGATGGAGTTCAACTTTGGGTCAATTATGGCTGTCCTCCGAGTAAACTCGTCATAGGCGTTCCATTCTATGGAAGGACATACACTCTCAGTGCAAGTACAACGAATCCTACTCTGGGGTCTTACATAAACAAAGAAGCTGGCGGAGGTGCTCCAGGACCTTACACTAATGCAACTGGTTTTTTAGCGTATTATGAGGTATTTCTTTTCCTAATAGAGTAATTTTATATACTAATTTCTCGAGTTTCAGATTTGTACCGAAGTTCAAGATGAAGAAAAGGGTTGGACAAAAAAATGGGACGAAGTTGGCCTTTGTCCATACACGTATAAGGGTACACAGTTTGTTGGTTATGAAGACGTCGAATCGCTTCAGCACAAAATGCGATGGATAAAAGAAAAAGGATATGCTGGTGCAATGACTTGGGCAATAGATATGGATGATTTTCATGGGTTATGTGGTCCTGAGAATGCATTGATGAAAGTTCTGTATGAAGGCATGAAAGGATATATTATTCCCGAATCTACCATTTCTACAACACCAAGGGTAAATTTTAACTCCCAGAAACATAACGAATTTTAACGCTTGCTTTTTGTAGCCGGAATGGAATCGCCCGCCGTCCACTCAACCAAGCACGGAAGATGGTCTACTTTCAGCAACTCCAAGTAGTACGACGCCACGTCCCATGAAATCAACCACAAGGACTACGACAAAGCAAACGAATACGCAACGAACAACGACTACACCTGTCCCGGTGACAGATGAGACAAATAATAAACCAGAACCAGCTCCAGTTCCTGCACCACCAGACTATGAGGAGCCAGCGGTGATCGAATGCTCAGATAACCAAGATTTCGTGCCATCAGATGACTGTACCAAATACTATCGATGTGTTCATGGACAATCGGTAGAATTCACTTGTAAGGAAGGTACTGTTTTCCACACAGAATTAAATGTTTGTGACTGGGTAGAAAACAGCAACCGTGCTGAATGTAGAGGAGAAGCGAAAACTGTTCATGATATTTTTTCCGACAACGCAAACGGAGATAGTAACACACAAGACTAATCGCCAGTATTCGCCAGTAATAGCGCTAAGAAACATGAGTTGTACGTTTAAAATTACGAAATGCAAAAAAGATCGCCATGAGCAAACACATAAATATGCCAAGAAGTTAATTCCGTCAGAATAATCGAGAACGCCGATTTATAAGTATACCAGCGATTTTTCTACATTTTTTGATTGAGCGAAACTATTTTGTTTGCAAGTATCTAAATCTTCTGATTTTGAAGGCTCTGTGATTATTGAGGATTGGTTCTTTGGCTCACACCAAGCTTAAATCTTATTTTCAACAAATAATTTTCTTACATCATAGTATGCACAATCAACAAAGGTGACTTTCCAACACTATTAAAGAGGCGTAACATATATGGTTGACATAGGCGTAGCCAGGGGGGGGGGCAGGGGGGCCGTTGCTCCCCCCTAAATGTTGACATTGGTGCAGAATTTTGTTTTTAATAACTCTAATAGCACAAAACGACATCTTTAGCCCATAGAAACATCTGTGTAAAGAATCAGCCAGATCAGAAATAATTGATTGAAATGCTTGCGCTATGTTGCGTGGATTTACACAGGTTTTTCAAATGATCCACCAAGGATATTGCAGCGGCAAAAGTACCAAGCAAATCCGCCTGCATCAACTAGCTTGGAGTATTGGATCCGAGCTGTGATAATTCCTTACCTTGATTCTTTTGTAAACTCACTGGAAACACGGTTCAATGAAGATAGTGCACCTGTCTACGCGTTATCCTTGCTGCATCCCGCAAACGTAATACGCATGTCGTTGGAAGAGTTCAAGCGCAAAACCGAAAATTTCGTAATTTTTTATGAAGTTGACAATTTTGTTTGAGAGGCGGAAGTTTTATATTAATATTGCAGCAGTATGAGAGCAGACTGTAAGAACTTGGAAGAGTTGGATTATATAGACCTGCTAGCTAAAGCCCGTTCTTTCTTCCCTGCGACTGAGAAAGCAGTTAAAACTTCACTGGCTCTACCATGGAAACATGCACGATTGAATGCTCGTTCAGCCCATTACGTCGGGTAAAAACCTGGCTGAGGTCAACAATATTTGAACAGCGGTTGAGTCTGCTTGCTGAGTGTTCATCGGCAGATGGTCAACAACAAACGTGAAAAGACACATGAACCGCTTCCGGAACGTTTGACGTTTGATGCCCGAAGATTTTATTGAGAATCTTGACTGTGTCTTCAATCTTCACGTCCTTGGGAAGCTTTGACAGGATGTAGTTGAGATAGCGGCTGTGCGAATGGGTGTCCAGCTTCCGGAGAAGTAAACGTACCTTCGCCGCATCATTCAGTTGGCCTGCATCGTTCTGGAAGAGGTCCTAAAAGCGGTTAAACAACAACGTCCGAATGTAACTCCGTTTTCTTCGTCGAAAACAAAGTCTATGATGTTTGAAGAGAGGGACTCCAAAATCTGCTCCGGGGTTTGATACTGACGCTGCTGCTGCTGGACCGCTATCCGCTGTAAACTTTGGGCCATCTTGTGAATCATATCTTGAATTCCCGGTTGCGGCTGCTGATCAACTCTATCTTCTGCCATGCTCGTGGATTCTTGAGATCCTCTTCGCCAAAATAATATGTCCAAAGGTTTAAATGACCTTAAGAATTTTTAGTAAAGAACATCTATTTATATTCGAGGTTGGACAAAGAAAAATCAAATCTTCAACTCTGATGTCAAGGACAACTTTTCACTGGTTGCCTTGATGTAACAATCACTAAAGACTAGTATTTATTTCTATTTTCCAAAACAGTCGCTAAAGTCGCTTTTTACGCGGGGGATACGTGCCGCGTTAATTCTGGAATTCGCGTAAATTTCGAAATCCGCGTAAATTCCGGAATCCACGTAAAAAAAGCCGCGTAAAAACAACCGCGTAAAAAGCGGCCTTAGTGTACCATTTTTTACTTCTAAAATTTTGAAGAGCTTCCCCCCCCCTATTTGAAATTCTGGCTACGCCCATGATGGTTGAGGTTTATTTGTTTTTGCAATTGAAGCGTATACTTCTTTGGAATTATTCTTACAGCATTAAGTGGGGTGATTGCTAACTTGCGAAGAGAATTTGTCGTACCAATTGAGTATTGTAACGATGTTGTCGAAGGACACTTATAACCTTTTATGACATTGCTTCTAAAGTTATAATAACTATAATAAACTATAATAATTGCGCATTTCAATGTCTTAGAATCAAAATTTACTTCGTTTCACAAAGCCAACTAATTTTTAACTAATATTTTTAATTAATCTCAATACCGTTGTGCAAGGCTTCTTCTGATACGCGGAGCTACTTTGGACTTCAGTTTTATTATGTTCTTTAGCAAAACTACCAATAATGTATTTTGTATTATGTTTGTGTTTGTATGGTATGAACCTACCGAAGAGCCAGTGGTGGGCACCGCTGACTGAAAATTCAGCGACGTTAATCGCTAATCCGCTAACATGAAAATTTAGCTCGATAATTCGCTAAACGCTAAACGCTAAACTTATATTAGCGGAACTTTCGCTAACCGCTAATCGCTAACTTATTAATACGTAGATTGTCATATGGATATGTTTATTACTCATAAAACCAAACGAAAATAATTTTTTTTGAGTGATATTTACAATAATGTAGAGAAAAACACTGGGAGCGAGAAATGTATGATAAGTAAATTCAAGTAAAATATATAGGTTGATTATCCTTGAGAAAGAAATATTCCTAACAATAATCCATCCCCTCTTTCGAACAGCAGCATTGACGCTGTGTTTGCAGTAGCTATATAAGTACGTTCGTCATTTCAATTCACTCATTCTGTATTCGAACGGCAAAGCAGACGGGTCTCTCTGGAACAGCAGCGGCGGTGGCATCCAACCCACCCATTCACTTCTCAAGCGGCAGCAGTAGCAAATCTTGTTCGCTTATAAAAGCGAACACAGACGCAATTTGCTCATTCGTGTTTCGAACGGCAAAGCAGACAGGTCTCTCTGGAACAGCAGCGGCGGTGGCATCCAACCCACCCATTCACTTCTCAAGCGGCAGCAGTAGCAAATCTTGTTCGCTTATAAAAGCGAACACAGACGCAATTTGCTCATTCGTGTTTCGAACGGCAAAGCAGACGGGTCTCTCTAAAACAGCAGAGGCGGTGGCATCCCAACCCACCCATTCATTTCTCAAGCAAATCTGTTACGAACAGCGGGTCTCTGGAACAGCAGCGGCGGTGGCATCCAACCCACTTATTCATTTCCAAGTAGCATTAGCAGCAAATCGGTCCCTCTCTGAAACATCTACCAACTATGGAGGACAATGTTTTCTTTGTTCACGGGCATGGCCCCGAAAATCACGACAATGGCGCAGATGGTACTAGAACCAAAACTACCAAAGGGTAGGTGTATTTTTTCTACTTTTTTTTTATTAGAAGAAGAAATAGGATCTGTAGTTGAGGCAGTATCCTGAAATTTAAGAACTCTGATTGTTGAGGCAGAGTAAATTCCACTAATTTATGTGCTCTGATTGTCGAGGCAGAGTAACTTGTATGAACAAAACTATAGTACTCTGATTGTCGGGGCAGAGTTACTAATGATGTGAATTTTATTTTCATAGGAAATTGAAAACCAATTCAAAATGCAGTTAACAGCTATCAGATGCGAAAAGGAGCAATTGATGCACGCTTCAGAAACATCAAATATCGGAAGCGATGTAAACGCCAGTCCGAGTACTGTTATAGTTCCCGAAAACGGGAATTTACTGGCTACAGTGAGCAACATGTCCCTCGGTTCGCTCAACATTCCAGAATGCAAACCGTCGGATGGGGAAAATGATGTTGATAAGAAAGCTTTTAAGCACTGGAAGGAAATACTCAAAGCGTCATTCAACTTGGTTAATGCAACTGATGAACAAGCCAAGATGGACATCTTTAAGATAAAAGCAGGATCTAAATTGTTAGAAGTGCTGCAAGGAACTTCGACTATAACAGATATGCCAGATGAAAGGACCAATCCATTTTCTAATGCAATCGCTCGGCTGGACCAATATTTCGGATCAAGGACGTATTTGATTGGACAACGTGGCAAGTTGGTAAACACAGTACAGCTCTCCGGAGAATCAAACATTTGTTTCGTCCGTCGAGTAGCTGCTGCGGCCAAAATGTGTGATTATAAAGGCGAAGAAATGGAGGCGATTACGCGCACGGTCGTCAAAGGAACCAACGACAGCCGCGTGCGTGTTCTGGCTCAAAGAAACTGGGTCAAAGAAGGTGATTTAAATTCTCTAATCGCAATGGTACATGATCGTGAAATGGAACTGGGAAATGAGGATGAATACCAAAAGCAAAATCGACAAAGCAGCCTAATAGCTACAGTACAGCAATCCAGGAATCGCGGAGCTTCCTTTCGACGTGGTATGGGGCCTAGATTTAGAGGCAATCAACGAGGAAGAGGAATGCCTTATCGGGGACCTGGCCAGTATCAATGCCCATTACGTAGCACGTGCTGGCGATGCGCTAGTATTTATCACGAACCATTTAATTGCCCTAATTTGGATAAAGTTTGCCATAATTGTAACCGCCGAGGCCATTTGGCTCGAATGTGCAAAGCCTCGTCCCGAACTGAAGTTAGTCACAAACGTTTACATGAGAAACCTGATGATGAAGAACCAAGGCCGAAAATTGCAGCAATTAAACAAAACGGCGAAGCAGACGGTCAACAGGTAGAAAATCTTGAGTTTCCTTATCTCATACTTGATTTCATGTATTAGTAATTAAATGATATTTTAATTAAATGATTATTATTGTTATAGATCGATTATTTTTTAAATAATATCACCATCTTTCTGCATTTTCCGAGAATTAGACTAGACAAAAAAAACCTAAAAGAAAAAATTGATTGAAAGTATTAAAATCTCGACAAACATTTCAAAAGGTCCTATCTGCTTTCATCGTTTTTCCGAAGCGTAATTTCATTTTGGTAATGGCTCAGCTTTGGTAACTCTCCCAAGTGTGGTTTTAGTTCAGAAGGCTAGAGTGATCCCTCCGCTATCAACTTGTGCAAATAACGTGCCGGAAAAGGTGTTTATTAAGTTGTGGTAATTGAATGAAAGTGATCGATCAAAAAATCTGTAAAAGCAGATAGGACCTTTTGAAATGTTTCTCTAGAAATAAGTAAATTATCTATACATGAATTCTCGGCAAAGGAAGTTGCAAGAAATCGATATGAGATAGGGTAGCTCAGATTAATGAAATTTCTGAAATTCCTTGACTGAGAATTTTAATTTGCAGATAACCAAAGAAATAAAGCAGAACATTATTCCGGCAGCAAACCTTGCAAGTACTATGGATATTTTAAATTTCCCTACGGAAGATGACGCCTTTGTCGTAACACAAATAGCTGGGATACGTGTCATCTTTTTTATTGATTCTGGGGCACAAGTTAACACACTCGCTAAGAAAGTATGGGACAAAATTATTCAGAAAAATCTGCACAGAATTTATTGCTCGATGTAACATACTCTTCGGATAAAAGCTTGCGTGCATATGCTTCTCAGGGAGATATCAACGTAATTGCCACCTTTTCTGCAGAACTGTACGTATCTAAAGAAAGACCGGTTTACATAGAAAAATTTTACGTTATTGAAGAGAATAGATCGTTACTAAGCTTCAGCACTGCGGCTCGTTATAGCCTACTTGATATAGGATTGAGAGTGCCAATAGGTGGATACGGCAGCACGTGGCAATGCGAGCTTGCGATGGTAAATGCGGTAGAAGTGACAAAGGAATTCCCTAAATTCAATGTTCCACCAGTGTTACTACACTACAACGAAGACATGCCCCCGGCCAGAAATGTATATACACATATTCCACCTGCTTACAGGAATTTAGTACAACAAAAACTTTCGGATCTTCTCTCCACTGGAATTATTGAGCGTGTTACGGAAGATATGGATAGGTCGTTCTGTTCTTCATTATTAGTGGTGCCAAAAGGAAAGAACGATATTCGTTTGGTTGTTGACTTAAGAGGTCCAAACAAAGGCATCCACAGAACCCCCTTTAGAATGCTTACTTTTGAATCCATTCTTATGGAGTTACACGGGGCGAAATGGTTCTCAACAATTGATTTGAAGAATCTATTCTTTCACATTGTTCTGGACGAAAGATGTCGACATTTGACTAATTCTTTCTCAAGTGATGCACTGTTCAGATGCCGTAGACTACCGTTCGGCTTATGCAATGCTCCAGACATACCATGCAGTCTGTGATTTTGGCTGGGTGCAAAGGAACTTGGATGACATTCTCGTATTTGGAAGATCTAAGGAAGAACATGATGCGAACCTAAAAGAGGTCATGATGCGACTAGAAGACCATAACGTCAAAATTAATGAAAATAAATGTTTGCTGAATAAAGAAAAAGTGACATTTTTGGGATTTCATTTGTCGGGAACCGGCTGGAGTGTAGAGGATGAGAAAATAAAAGCTATTCAGCATTTCCGAAGGCCAGAAACCCAAGATAAGTTAAAAGTTTTTTGGGTTTAATAAACTATATTGACAGGTTTATACCTCATCGGGCAGATAGAACTTGGCGGCTGAGAGAACTAGCTAGATCCGATAAATTTTATTGGTCTGAGGACCTAACCCGATCAGAAAGACAAAACAAAAATGTAACAGAAGCTGTTATTTTGTTATACAAAAAACCTTTCAGGTTGTGTTTCAAATTAGATCCCGTTAGGTGTTAAAATAACAGAAATTATAACAATAAATATTCTACTTATATCAAACCCATATCAAGTTTTGTTACTAACGTATCAGCTTTCTAACAAAATGAGATAGCATATGGAACAGTATAATAACAACCATTGTTATAAACTACAGGTTTTGATAGAGACGAAAAAAATGTGAGATTTGTCTCAAAACAACTTTGTTTCAGGATTTGTTTTCAAAACTCATTCAGATTATATTTCGATATCAAAAGCATATGGGAAAATACAAAATCGTATCAAATTATGTTATTTGTATCTCGTGTTGATAGAATTTTGTAATTTTTTTGTTATGCTCTTCTGATCGGGAAGCCAAGAATTCGAATATTTGAGAACCAGCGCCTGGACGCAGATCAAGACTTTAGGATATTATAGTCATTCGGATGAAACTGAGCTCTACGTAGATGCATCACCACATGGTTTGGGAGCTGTTTTAGTACACTTCAACAAGGATTCTAAGCCATAAGTTATTGCTTGTGCCTCTAAGGCATTATCTTCTGCAGAACAAAAATATCCACACACACAGAAAGAAGCCTTGGCTATGGTATGGGGAGTAGAGAGATTTTCTACTTACCTTATGAGTATAACCTTCGAATTCCGATGTGATGCAAAATCGAATGAATTTATTTTCGGAGGAATGCATAGAATTGGTAAAAGGGCCATTTCGCGAGCCGAAGCGTGGGCTCTTAGACTTCAGCCATATAATTTTTCTGTTGAGTGTGTTCCTGGAGATATGAATATAGCAGACGCACTTTCTAGATTAGTGGTCGATGTCCAACCAACCGAATCATTTGACGATTCTTCTGAAGAACATCTACTTTTTGCACTTGATGTTGGAAATATGAAGCTGAGCTGGAACGATATCGAGAAAGAAGCTGAGATCGACGAGGAACAAGCTGATGTGCTACATGCCTTAGAGACAGGATCATGGAACTCGCAGTTACGGCCTTACGAATGCCATGTCAAGCATTTGCGAATGTTGGGTGCTTTAATTTTTAAAGAAGACCGGTTAATATTGCCGTCGAAACTACGAACAAAA
Source organism: Wyeomyia smithii (assembly GCF_029784165.1). Lineage (NCBI taxonomy): Eukaryota > Metazoa > Arthropoda > Insecta > Diptera > Culicidae > Wyeomyia > Wyeomyia smithii. The sequence continues at coordinate 136,552,518 of NC_073694.1, read as the reverse complement.
GCTGTCGGGTTGGCTCATCAAGGCCACGTTGGGGCAGCGTCAATGAAACGAATATTACGAAACCACTTCTGGTGGCCAAAAATGGGTGTATATGTTCAGAAATATGTTGACACATGCGAAACATGCTTAAGATTATCAAAAAAAAAAAAAACGCACCTCTTCCATTAATAACTAGAGAACTATCACAAGGACCTTGGGAGATCCTTCAGATTGTTTTTATACTGACAAAGATTTTGGCTACGGAGAATTCTTAGCTGTAGTGGACACTTACTCCAGATATATTCAAGTAATCGAGGTGAAAAACATCGATGCAGATACTACGAATGCCGCTCTGGCCAGTATATTCGATGTGTGGGGTTATCCATTAGTGATACAAAGTGATAATGGTCCTCCTTTTCAGAGCGATAATTTTGTCAAAACCTGGGAAAATAGGGGGATCAAAGTGCATCAGTCAATTCCACTCAGTGCTCAATCAAACGGAGCAGTAGAGAGACAAAACAGCGGAATTAAAAAGGTTTGGGTTCCGCAAAATTAGATAACATAAATTGGCGAACAGCATTAGAAAAATATGTACACGTTCATAATAAAATTCGCCCACTGTCTCGACTAGGAGTAACGCCCTTCGAATTGTTGGTAGGATGGAAGTTCCGGGGTACGTTCCCTAGTCTGTGGGGAAACAATTTGGCAGATTCAGTAGATCGTACTGACATAAGAGATCGAGATGCAGTAACTAAACTACAGAGCAAAATATATGCCGATATACAGAGAAGAGCTATACCTTCGGACATAAAAATAGGAGATACAGTGTTGATTGCACAGCAAAGAAACAAAAAATCTGATCCAGTATTTTCAAAGGAAAGATTCACTATAATTGCCAGAGAAGGAGCTAAAGTTGTTATCCAAAGCAATCGTGGCATTCAGTATTCACGCAATGTTCAAGATGTCAAGAAAGTCCCAGACGGACTAGAGCAGCCACCTGAAGAATACCAGACTGATCAGCAGGGAAAATCTTACGATTCAGATACTTCTTTTGATACCACCAGACCCACCATGGACTACCTGGAACTGTGTAACGAAGACCCGATTCATCGCCCGAAGCGATTATCTAAGAAGCCAAGCAGATTCAACGATATGGTATTATATTCTATCTTTGAGTAAAAACAGATTTAAAACAATTTTGATTATGCGAAAAAATTAAAAAAGAAATCAAAATAAATAAAAACAAATAAAAATTAATTCTGTTAATGAAGAAGAAAAGTAATAAGACTTTTGAAATAAATTAGAGTAGAGAACAGAGGTATTGTAGAGAAAAACACTGGGAGCGAGAAATGTATGATAAATAAATTCAATTAAAATATATAGGTTGATTATCCTTGAGAAGGAAATATTCCTAACAATAATCCATCCCCTCTTTCGAACAGCAGCATTGACGCAGCATCAAAAATTACGTTTGGCTCAGAAAATTACACATTTTCAACTGATACATAAAAATCAGAAAACCGTTTAAAACTTCTATTGATTTCTCAAACTGTCAAAAGTAAGTAAAGCCGTCAACTGAAGGAACAACTTTTTGATTATTTCTTATTTCGCAATAAATTCAATTCAAGTAATAATCATATGCTCAATAGTAATGCTGCCTGATCTTACCACAGTTTGTTTGCTTATGGCCGTATTCGATTTACTCATATGTATTGGCGGTTATTCACGAACTACATGGATTAAAAAAATGAATTACTTAACTGCGGAAGCAATGACAATCTTTTGATAAAATATAATTTAAAGAAAAAAAACATACATGCATATATATATATATATATATATATATATATATATATATATATATATATATATATATATATATATATATATATATATATATATATATATATATATATATATATATATATATATATATATATATATATATATATATATATATATATATATATATATATATATATATATTAGGGTGGGACAAAAAATAAATAATAGCTCCCATGTACTTTTCGTGTTCCTTATGGGTCCTTATGGGATATTTTCCTGGGAATAATTCTTCTGAAGACTGTAAGGCGCTACAAAATTTGTAGAAAAAGTTATTCACCTTAAACCAATCGAATGTCTGACGAACGGCTCAACATTGAATTTATCCAGCAACACTGCTGCAGCATGCTGCTGTTGCAAACTCAACAACGTGATGAGAAACAGTTTCGCGTAGAATTGAGCTTGAAAGCGTGATGTTTTGCTCATAGTATCTTCGGAGAAAATGCTTAGAATATCAATCCCTATATTTTGATAGTATTCGTTGTGTGATTCATACCCCTAAAAGTGAGAAAACAGCTTTCTAAACACCCCTACGTAGTGAAAAGCATGAAGGTATGATATTTTGCTCACGTTATCTTCATTATCGGAGAGCTTGCTTAAAATATTAACTATCAAGTTTTAATGTAGATTGATTACTCCCCCTAAAAGAGGAAAATAAGCTTTCTAAACACCCACGTCGTGTGACAACTTGCCAATTTATAGTTCATACCCAGGTGTCTTTCAGAAAGGAGTTTGGTAGATACATAGCTACAATTTGCGCAGATACATGGCCAGCAGGTCACTACGAACCAATGAGGTATACACAGGTGAGGAAGAAGAAGACATTCGTCTGTCCTAGTAGCGAAAAAAGGTAAACAGAGCAGGTGTTCGGATTGTGACGTAGATCTCGGTGAACAAGCAAATGCCATTTGAAACCAGGCATGTCCAAATCCACCACACCACTGCGTGTGTGTTTTAAGCGATGCCATGGAGGGTATTTTCATTGCCCTTCAGTGCTTATACAAAACGGAAACCCACAGTGTTCTAAATAAAACAGCCCTTCAGAAGCTTCGGCTAACACAGGCCTGAGTGTTCCCGACTTCGTGAGCCCTCGGGAGCCCGCTTGCTGACACGTGTTTTTTCAAACGCTTCATTTTTACAAAAGTAAATATGGAAAAAATATGCGATGACTACCGTCAAGCTATCCGACCAATGCTTGTGTGTTCCCCGAAACTGCAAGCCCTCGATTGCTTCATGTGCCGAAGTTAAAAAAGTTAAAAAACGAATGGCTCTTCGGTGTTTTGTCTGTAGCTAGCGACGGAGGGTAATACGAATAGCCTTGCGTGGTGTGTTTGTTAGCAGAATTATCAGTAATAAAAATTAAGCTTGAGCCAAAGATGTTTATATTTTCAACAGACAGCGGTTTGCAATCAACACGGGGAGCTCAAGAAAAACTTCGAAAACCTACCCTTTTCCAGTTGTTTCGGATCTTTCAGTGACCCACCTTGATGCCCGCTCAACCGACATCCCGTCCAAAGATCAATACTCTCTTTTTCAATAGACTTCATTTACAGTGGTTCGTAGTGACTTGCTGGCTATGTATCTGCACAAATTGTAGCTATGTATCTACCAAACTTCTTTCTGAAAGATACCTGGGTATGATCTATTAAATTGGCACCAGAACCCAAATTGTCATCCGACTTGGGTGTTTAGAAAGCTTATTTCCCTCTTTTAGGGGGAGTAATCAATCTACATTAAAACTTGGTAGTTAATATTTTAAGCAAGCTCTCCGATAATGAAGATAACGTGAGCTAAATATCATACCTTCAAGCTTAATCCTACACGAAAATGTTTTTCACTACGTAGGGGTGTTTAGAAAGCTGATTTCTCACCTTAGGAGTATGAATCACACAACGAATACTATCAAAATATAGGGATTGATATTCTAAGCATTTCTCCGAAGATACTATGAGCAAAAATCACGCTTTCAAGCTTAATTCTACGCGAAACTGTTTCTCATCACGTTGTTGAGTTTGCAACAACAGCATGCTGCAGCAGTGTTGCTGGAAAAATTCAATGTTGAGCCGTTCGTCAGACATTCGATCAGTTTAAGGTGAATAACTTTTTCTACAAATTTTGTAGCGCCTTACAGTCTTCAGAAGAATTATTCCCAGGAAAATTTCCTACAAATATCATGTCATGGTATATTTTTAGGAGCCAACTGGAAATTTCTAGAGGATAAGTTTTGAAAAAGTGGATTTTCCCATATAAAATCGTATGGAAACGTTAAAAATCGGGCGCAAATCGGGCGTTCCACCGATCGATCTGAAAAGTTACACAGTTGTTACAGGACCCATAAGGAACACGAATAGTGCATGGGAGCGAAAAAATTACACCAACAATTTTTTTTCCATACAACTGTGTCCCAGTCCATATATATATATATATATATATATATATATATATATATATATATATATATATATATATATATATATATATATATATATATATATGTATATATAAATAAATATATATGTATATATATATATATATATATATATATATATATATATATATATATATATATATATATATATATATATATATATATATATATATATATAAATATTTTTTTTTTTTTTTTTTTTTGTTTCAGGTGGAGGGGAAATTTGCATCCAAACCCCTGAGGTGACCAACCTCAGGGAGTGTGGGGTTGGTTTGAATCAGTGACCGGACCCACTAAAACCCCTCCAGTCTCCAGCCCATAATACTCCCCGGGACCACCGCTAGGTATTGCTTCGGGGAGCGGCTTTTGTGCTCTGTGCACCCTCTTGGTTCTATAGATCTCTTTGCTAACTTAGCTAACTAACCTGGAGACTGGCCGTTAGCTAACACTGGCGTGTCGGTGGTCAACCTGTCGCCTGTTTTGCAATTCTAAAACTATTTGAGAGGCGGCTGTACAAACCGCCCTCCAAATGTTTGGGTCTTTACATATCCTCCGAACTAGGTTGTCCGGAGTGGTGTCTGGCCCGCTCACTACCATCATGTCGCTCCGCGCATGCACAAAACGAGGGCACACCAAGAAGACATGCTCAGCAGTTTCTTCCGCATCCGCGCACTCGGGACACATGGGGGACCCGCATGCCCGAATCTGTGTAGATACTGCCTGAAGCAACCATGACCTGACAGAATCTGTGTCAAGTGGAAGTTAACTTCTCCATGGCGCCTCCCGACCCATCCGGATACGTCCGGAATAAGTCGATGCGTCCATCTACCCTTTGCGGAATTGGACCATTCCTGCTGCCATCTGATCATCGAGAATGACCTTCTGGTGCCTCGTATACCCCTTGTGTCACGTTGATCGAAGCATTCTACGTCCTCCTTAATGGCTATGCTGATAGGCATCATGCCGGACAGGACGCAGATTGCGTCGTATGACACTGTACGGTACGCGCTCACAACCCTCAGGCACATGAGCCTGTAGGTACTTTCCAGTTTTCGACGATGACTGTTGGTACCTAACGCTTTGGACCACGCTGGCCCACCATACCTAAGTATGGACGAAACCACGCTGGCAAGAAGTTTACGCTTGCTGCCATATACCGCTGAGCTATTGGACATCATTCGAGATAGTCCTGCAGCGGCCGTTGAAGCCCTCTTACAGGCATAGTCGACGTGACTCTTAAATGTGAGCTTATCGTCAACCATAACCCCCAAGAGCTTCAAGGAACGCCTTGAGGTAATGGTGCAGTCACCGACTCTGACCACCGCCTGTTGCTCTAATTTGCGGTTGTTCACAACCGTAACCTCCGTTTTATGGTGCGCTAACTCCAGTTTCCTAGAGTGCATCCAGTCTTCGACCTTGCGTATGCAGTGCGCGGCCGTCAACTCGACCTCTTCGATCGACTCGCCGTAGACCTCTAGCGTGATGTCGTCTGCGAAACCGACGATCACAACCCCTACAGGGAACTTTAGTTTCAACACCCCGTCATACATGACATTCCACAACACCGGGCCCAGGATGGAACCTTGCGGTACCCCTGCGGTGATTGGGACGCACTTCTGACCCTCCTCCGTGTTGTAAACTAGTACCCGATTCTGGAAATAATTTTCCAAAATCTTGTACAACGACACCGGTACGTGGATGCTCCTAAGCGCGAGCGCTATGGAGTCCCAACTGGCGCTATTGAATGCATTCTTCACGTCAAGCGTGACGATTGCGCAATAGCGAATGCCCCAACTCTTACGCTGGAGTGCTACCTCTGCCGTCTTGGTGACAGAGAGAATAGCATCCAGCGTGGATCTACCTTTCCGGAAGCCGAACTGGTTACTTGCCAGACCGTTTACACCCTCTGTGTACTTCACCAGTCTGTTGAGGATAATCCTCTCAAGCACCTTGCCCGTAGTGTCCAGCAGACAGATAGGTCTGTATGCCGATGGGTCCCCTGGCGGTTTTCCAGCCTTCGGCAACAGCACCAATCTCTGTCGCTTCCACCTGTCCGGAAAGAGGCAGTCATCCAGGCACTTCTGCATGACTGCTCGAAATAGATCGGGGGCCACTTTCATGGCCGTCCTGATGGCCAAGTTCGGGATTCCATCCGGTCCCGGTGCCTTGCTCACCTTTAGGGAGTTGGCGATCACGATGAGTTCCTCATTCGTAACCCTTACCTCCTCCACAACCTCTGCACGGCTGCCGTCTCTCACGGATTGGATGCCCGGCAGGTTGGCCGACCATCCCTGGTCTGTGTCTGAGATACTGGAACGTCGGACGTGAGACTCAGCAACCGGAGGCCAAGGATTTGGCTCGTGTCGTGGAAAGAGTCCCTCGATGATACGCTCCAGCATCGCTGGTGATCGCTCTGCAGGCGCCAACACGCCTTTGGTCTTCGCCATTACGACTCTGTAGGCGTTGCCCCACGGATTCGTATTGGCACTCGCGCATAGCCTATCGAAGCAGGCCCTTTTGCTCGCCTTTATCGCACTTCTAAGCGCCGATCTTGCAGATCCGAATACTACACGGCGCTCTACCCTCTGTGCATCGGTACGTGCACGTTGCAACATCCGTCTTGCACGGAGGCACGCGCTACGGAGGTCCGCTATCGCGTCGGTCCACCAGTATACCGATGACTTACCATTCCTAGGTTGGCGGGTCCTAGGCATGGTGGCGTCGCACGCCCGCGATAATGTGGCAACTAATTGGTCAGCACTCGGGCGGAGCCAACTGCCCCCCTCGCGCTCTCTTCTCATTGCTTCTGCAAATACCTCGGCATCGAAATGCGATGTCTTCCACCCGCGGACGGTCGGAGTATTGGCTCTACCCGTCGCCTGCCGCCTCACGTTCTGGACTACGCTATAGCAGACCGACTGGTGGTCACTATAGGTGTAGCCATCGTCTACCCTCCAGTTCACGATCAGTCCTGGACGTCGATGATCGACTCCGCACCATTTCTGCTGAATGTACACTTGGTTTCAACGTTGGCCAGATCTAGGTTGAGCTTTGCCAAAGCTTCCAACAAGATCTGACCCCTCCGGTTCATGCGGCGGCTTCCCCACTCAACAGCCCAAGCGTTGAAGTCGCCCGCCACTACTAAGGGTGTTAGTCCCGTCAGCTCCATAGATAACAAATCGACCATCTGGGTGAACCTTTCGATAGACCAACGCGGCGGAGCATAACAACTGCAGTAGAACACTCCGTCCACCTTGGCAACCGCGTATCCTTCATTTGAGGTTGACACAACCTCCTGAACCGGGAACTTGCTGGTCGTGCATATGGCCGCCGTACTGGACTTATCTGCAACCCAATTACCGTTTCCGGGAGGAATGCAGTAGGGGTCCGATACGATTGCGATGTCCGACCGCGACTCAGACGCTGCTTGGTATAGCAGCTGCTGTGCCGCATAGCAATGGTTCAGGTTCAATTGTGTCACCCTCACGCCCGTGGTTTCGTGGCCGCCTTACCGGCTGGGCACCGTGGGCCTCCCACAAAGTGCTTGGCGTCCCGTTTTCCAGTACATACCAAGCACTTGGGAGGCTCCCCGCAGTCTTTAGCTTTATGGCCAGCACCACCACAACGCCTACATAACTGGCTCCTATCGGGCCCCTTGCAGGTCCAGGACTTGTGTCCTCCCTCGAAACACCTGAAGCAAACGTCCGGCTGCTGGAGTATGCTCAGGGGACATACTGACCAGCCAACCTTAAGTTTGGCTGTCTTCAGGGCCAGAGTTGCATCGGCCGATGCAAGCCGGAAAGTGGCCACCTGGGTCCCCGCTGGACCCTTTCGGAGGCGAATTACCTCAGTGGCTACTTCCACTCCGCACTTCTCCTTGAGGGATATATATATATATATATATATATATATATATAGATATATATATATATATATATATATATATATATATATATATATATATATATATATATATATATATATATATATATATATATATATATATATATATATATATATATATATATATATATATATATATATATATATATATATATATATATATATATATATATATATATATATATATTATATATATATATATATATATATATATATATATATATATATATATATATATATATATATATATATATATATATATATATATATATATATATATATATATATATATATATATATATATATATATATATATATATATATATATATATATATATATATATATATATATATATATATATATATATATATATATATATATATATATATATATATATATATATATATATATATATATATATATATATATATATATATATATATATATATATATATATATATATATATATATATATATATATATATATATATATATATATATATATATACATATATATATATATATTTATATATA
>NC_073694.1:133014350-133017537 GCF_029784165.1 Wyeomyia smithii | reverse complement strand
ATTAATAATAATAATAATAATAATAATAATAATAATAATAATAATAATAATAATAATAATAATAATAATAATAATAATAATAATAATAATAATAATAATAATAATAATAATAATAATAATAATAATAATAATAATAATAATAATAATAATAATAATAATAATAATAATAATAATAATAATAATAATAATAATAATAATAATAATAATAATAATAATAATAATAATAATAATAATAATAATAATAATAATAATAATAATAATAATAATAATAATAATAATAATAATAATAATAATAATAATAATAATAATAATAATAATAATAATAATAATAATAATAATAATAATAATAATAATAATAATAATAATAATAATAATAATAATAATAATAATAATAATAATAATAATAATAATAATAATAATAATAATAATAATAATAATAATAATAATAATAATAATAATAATAATAATAATAATAATAATAATAATAATAATAATAATAATAATAATAATAATAATAATAATAATAATAATAATAATAATAATAATAATAATAATAATAATAATAATAATAATAATAATAATAATAATAATAATAATAATAATAATAATAATAATAATAATAATAATAATAATAATAATAATAATAATAATAATAATAATAATAATAATAATAATAATAATAATAATAATAATAATAATAATAATAATAATAATAATAATAATAATAATAATAATAATAATAATAATAATAATAATAATAATAATAATAATAATAATAATAATAATAATAATAATAATAATAATAATAATAATAATAATAATAATAATAATAATAATAATAATAATAATAATAATAATAATAATAATAATAATAATAATAATAATAATAATAATAATAATAATAATAATAATAATAATAATAATAATAATAATAATAATAATAATAATAATAATAATAATAATAATAATAATAATAATAATAATAATAATAATAATAATAATAATAATAATAATAATAATAATAATAATAATAATAATAATAATAATAATAATAATAATAATAATAATAATAATAATAATAATAATAATAATAATAATAATAATAATAATAATAATAATAATAATAATAATAATAATAATAATAATAATAATAATAATAATAATAATAATAATAATAATAATAATAATAATAATAATAATAATAATAATAATAATAATAATAATAATAATAATAATAATAATAATAATAATAATAATAATAATAATAATAATAATAATAATAATAATAATAATAATAATAATAATAATAATAATAATAATAATAATAATAATAATAATAATAATAATAATAATAATAATAATAATAATAATAATAATAATAATAATAATAATAATAATAATAATAATAATAATAATAATAATAATAATAATAATAATAATAATAATAATAATAATAATAATAATAATAATAATAATAATAATAATAATAATAATAATAATAATAATAATAATAATAATAATAATAATAATAATAATAATAATAATAATAATAATAATAATAATAATAATAATAATAATAATAATAATAATAATAATAATAATAATAATAATAATAATAATAATAATAATAATAATAATAATAATAATAATAATAATAATAATAATAATAATAATAATAATAATAATAATAATAATAATAATAATAATAATAATAATAATAATAATAATAATAATAATAATAATAATAATAATAATAATAATAATAATAATAATAATAATAATAATAATAATAATAATAATAATAATAATAATAATAATAATAATAATAATAATAATAATAATAATAATAATAATAATAATAATAATAATAATAATAATAATAATAATAATAATAATAATAATAATAATAATAATAATAATAATAATAATAATAATAATAATAATAATAATAATAATAATAATAATAATAATAATAATAATAATAATAATAATAATAATAATAATAATAATAATAATAATAATAATAATAATAATAATAATAATAATAATAATAATAATAATAATAATAATAATAATAATAATAATAATAATAATAATAATAATAATAATAATAATAATAATAATAATAATAATAATAATAATAATAATAATAATAATAATAATAATAATAATAATAATAATAATAATAATAATAATAATAATAATAATAATAATAATAATAATAATAATAATAATAATAATAATAATAATAATAATAATAATAATAATAATAATAATAATAATAATAATAATAATAATAATAATAATAATAATAATAATAATAATAATAATAATAATAATAATAATAATAATAATAATAATAATAATAATAATAATAATAATAATAATAATAATAATAATAATAATAATAATAATAATAATAATAATAATAATAATAATAATAATAATAATAATAATAATAATAATAATAATAATAATAATAATAATAATAATAATAATAATAATAATAATAATAATAATAATAATAATAATAATAATAATAATAATAATAATAATAATAATAATAATAATAATAATAATAATAATAATAATAATAATAATAATAATAATAATAATAATAATAATAATAATAATAATAATAATAATAATAATAATAATAATAATAATAATAATAATAATAATAATAATAATAATAATAATAATAATAATAATAATAATAATAATAATAATAATAATAATAATAATAATAATAATAATAATAATAATAATAATAATAATAATAATAATAATAATAATAATAATAATAATAATAATAATAATAATAATAATAATAATAATAATAATAATAATAATAATAATAATAATAATAATAATAATAATAATAATAATAATAATAATAATAATAATAATAATAATAATAATAATAATAATAATAATAATAATAATAATAATAATAATAATAATAATAATAATAATAATAATAATAATAATAATAATAATAATAATAATAATAATAATAATAATAATAATAATAATAATAATAATAATAATAATAATAATAATAATAATAATAATAATAATAATAATAATAATAATAATAATAATAATAATAATAATAATAATAATAATAATAATAATAATAATAATAATAATAATAATAATAATAATAATAATAATAATAATAATA